>NC_137624.1:5288363-5363363 GCF_963280865.1 Gymnoscopelus braueri | reverse complement strand
GTTTTAGCTTAAAGGGGGTAGTTCACCCACAAAATTACTCCCCCAATTGCATTCCTAATTAAATATTCAAATATTTCATTAATTGAAGTAAATAGGAGATCAAGGTAGAACTATGTAAAAATTTATATTCATGGACGCTCACAGTATAATCCAGGAAGGACTACTACTGTCGGGTTATAAGCAAATGTTTTTAATATAGTTTTGCTCTTGCTAAGCGTGGCCTCCTATTTGCTTCAGTTCATGACATTTTTTTAATTCTGGATCAGGACAAAAAACACAAACACGTCCATAAATATAAGGCTTCATGGGGCGAATAATACATTTTTCATTTTTGGAGTGAACTACCCCTTTAACCACTGCAACATTCAGCGATGAGAGAAAACTCCCTCTGCTTGTGAACAATTTGCTTGCTCACCCTCACTTAAAGTTGATCACATGGACGTGTTTCACTTTAAGATTGATCCTCCGTTGATGTGTCACTTTGAGTTATGATGACCTTTAACTAAGAAGCCTTTGTGACGGCTTGTATTTCTGTTTCAGGTCCAGTAGCTTGTGAGTGAAGATGTGTTCTTTTTTTTGACTAACAGCGCTGGCCGCTGGAACTCTAATGGAATTGTCTGCTTGTGGGAGATACTCAACTGCATAGAGATGCATTGCATTTATTGATTAAATATCAGCTTGCAGCAGGCCTATAGTATATATATATATATATTTGTGTCTCGCGCATATCTCAAGCACCGTCTGACCGTCCGATCGTCTTCAAACTCGTCGTGTGTGTCGCAAAGGACCCGCTGATGTTTTTGTGCCAATTGGGAATTGGGTCAGATCTGTGGTTGTCCAGAAGCAAAAATAAATCTCTGTCTGTCTGTCTGTCTGTCTGTCTGTCTGTCTGTCTGTCTGTCTGTCTGTCTGTCTGTCTGTCTGTCTGTCTGTGCCCCATTTAATGCCTGTATATGGAGATCCCTGATGTCATCAATATGATGCCAATATGATAATGGGTGTTACGCCCCCGGCCAGGGCGTGATCGTCACGTCACGATCATCCGTTCCACAGTTATTGGCAGTTGAATGTAGGTTGTTTTCGCCAAAACGCAAAAAAATGGAACAGAAAGCTGAGAAAAAGGCATGTTTCCAAATCCATTAGAATGGCAGTGAATGTGGCTGTTTTTGCGATCACGTGATCTCCTGCTTCACTGGGAGTCAAATGGTGGAGGTTAGAGAAGAGCGCCATCTATCATAAACACTGAAAACACCAGTACACCCTGACGGTGTGCAGTTTTGGATTAACACACGTCAAAACACGTCATTGGCAGTCAATGAGTTAATCATCATAACAATGGGTACAACGGGTATAGCATAACCGGAGTGGCACGCGTTCCCAACAGCATCGTTCCCAACGAGCATCGCCGCCTTAGGATATATCAAAACGTAGATATAGGAGAAAAAAAATTCAGTTAATTTCTACATACGCTGACGATGTGATGTTATGTGTGTCTGGTCGCAGATGGAAAGGGCGGGGTCTCCGGCGGGGGACGACCCCGGGCGGCGGCAGCGGCAGCGCAGCGCCGGGAAGCCCAGGAGGAGGTGGGGCGGCCTGAGACAGCGCTGGAAGATGCTGGGCGTGTTCGAGATCGACCAGCGCCACGCCTTCCACGGCCTGACGTGCATGATGAAGGAGGGGCTCTCGGCGGCCGTCCAGAACACCATCGACAACCCGCCTACGGTAAGTCGCCCGAAGACCCGATTCACACTCCGTTGTGCAGCGTTGATTTCGTCGACTCGCTGAAACTATGACGAAAAATGTGTGTCGACTGCCTTTTTCCACTGACGAAAACTAGGTAAGTAAGAACGAATTAAAAACTAAGCTATGATGACTAAAACTAAGACTACATATGTTGACAATGTCGTCAACAAATAAAAACTACACTAAAATGTTAGGACTAGTGGAGAAGAGATCCAGTAGAACTAAAAGACAAGTCATTTAATGTTTGGTTGCGCTCGAGTGTTGCGCTCTGAAAATAGCAGATCTACAAGCTCACAACGCGTCGCGCTGCGACGCGTTGTAAGCTTGTAGATCGGCTATTTTCAGCATGCAACCAAGTGTAAAATCAGGCATTACGACGCCATTCAAGGCTCCAATACATTTTAGTCGACTAAATCAACTGTCGATTTAGTCGACTATAATCTTGTGATATTTAGTCGACTAAAACTATACAGAAACTAAAACTTTTCAGATGACTAAAATATGACTAAAACTGAATGGAATTTTATTCAAAAGACTATGACTAAAACTAAATCAAAATTTGCTGTCAAAATCAACACTGCCGCTGTGCGCCGTTCTCGTCACGTGACACCATCGCAAGACGGAGCGTAAATCAGGCTTAGCAGCCCGACCACAATGGCACTTAGGCCATGATCAGACTTCAGACAGGCAGCCCAAGTCCGATTTGTGGCCCATCCACATTGGAATCATTGTTTTTATGCATTCTATGCTTTGAACAGCAAAAAAAAGCATCTGCGAGCATCTAAACACGTGTCAATCTGAAGAACATGTTTGGGCAGGTTTGCCTTAAAGGATATACCCACCCTTTAAAGGTGCGGCAAGTGATGTTGTTCGATTATTGTTGAAAAGTTAATAATGTGATAGTATTGATATAGTCATTTCTATAGTGTTTGATCCCGTCTCTCCAGCTCTTTAAACACAAAATACATGTTCAGGTCAGGATACTAATCGCATTCAATGAGGAAAGAGTCTGAATACCAATTTATCGGCTTCAATTTTATAGTACAAAAATATTGGCATCAAAATATACTTAAAGTACCAAAAGTAAAAGTACTAGAATGTTTGAAAATAGCAGATCTACAAGCTCACAGCGCGTCGCAGCGTTGTGAGCTTGTAGATCGGCTATTTTCAAATAACCTATGTATAACATAGGGCTAAAGTGGTTAATGTATGTTTCATCATATCATCATTTCCATCTGAAAAGTAATTCTTATCTAAAGTTTTCAAATAATTGAAGTAGAGTAAAAGCACAATATTTGCCTCTGAGATGTAGTGGAGTAGAAGTAAAAGTATTGGAAATTGGAAATACTCAATGTAAAGTAAATGTACTTAGTTACTTTCCACCACTGCCTCTTAAGACTCCACCTCACTTCGCTCTCCTTCTACTTCCTGACACCTTCTGCCTCGATTGATGCTAGCAACTGACCAAGACATGGCTACGCATGCAGAGAATATTATTTTGGGCTCACGTGTTCTCACGTTTTTGTTACTTAGGTTTGTGTACAGATTGTTCTTTCAATAGTATTGTTAACTTTAGACTGATAGGTTCCTGGTCAACCTGGGATTCTAGCTTCCCTGCATTCTATGCGTTTACTTTGCTTATTGTAAGTCGCTCTGGATAAGAGCATCTGCTTAATGCATCAGAATGTATTTTGCCCAATAATGATGACATGGCCAAAATGTGGATGCCATGTTGAAAGTGGTTGATAAATGCATGGTTGCAGAGAAGAAAACACATGTCTATATTAACATGTGTCATATGTCACATATAGATGGACGGGCATGGATTGAGATGCCCTCAGCATTGATCTGAAATCCGATTAATATGCCAAAAAATATGCATAAAAGAACTGAATTTGACATTAAATGTGAACACTAGAACTAGAGGGTGGCAAGCGCCATCCCTCTGAGACCCCAAAAGACACCCCCGATACCAGAGCCGTTTTAAAAGAATACATATTGTCAAGATGGGTTTTTAGTTTGCAGTGGTGGAAAAAGTACTCACATGTTTTACTTAAGTAAAAGTATCAATACTGCAATGTAGAAATACTCTGTTACAAGTGAAAGTCCGGAATTTCTCATTTACTTGAGTAAAAGTACAAAAGTATTGGTATCAAAATATACTTAGTATAGTACAAAAGTAAAAGTACTCATTGTGCATAATGTCCCATTTCACAAGTTCAAAATGTATAAAAAATCTTTTGAAAATTGCCGATCTACAAGCTCACAATGCGTCGCATCGCGATGCATTGTGTGTTTTGCGATAATAATCAAAGTCTAAAAAGTAACTAGTAATTAAAGTTTTCAACGAATTGTAATGGAGTAAAAGTACAATATTTGCTTCTGAGCTGTAGTGGAGTAGAAGTAAAAGTACAAAAAAACTGGAAGTACTTAGTTACTTTACACCACTGTTAGTTTGTGATCATGTATGTGCTAAAAGTGTGATTTTTATAGATCTGTTTGCAATGGAACCACTAGTTCTGATTCCTCCATCGCAGAGCACAGATAACGATGATGGACCATATTTGGACTCGTACCATGACCCGGTAGCTACACAAGCAGAGGCCATGTGTTAGTCATTGTCACTGGGCAGTGACACAGAATCATGTGCCACTGGGCAGCCCTAATCCACTGCCCGATGACTCAGCACTTTGACAGTCAAAACAAACACACACACACACACACACACACACACACACACACACACACACACACACACACACACACACACACACACACACACACACACACACACACACACACACACACACACACACACACACACACACGGGAGCATGCATTCCACAACTGGTAAAAAGCATGCTTCCCTAATTTTGTGGTTGTTTCCAATGACACATTCACAATGGACAATGTTGTGTTATTTTTGCATTCCGTAACGCGCCCTCAATTCAGTCTTTCACGTCAGTGTGGGAAGCTCTGGCCCACACAGTTCTACCTCCATTTATCGGTTGTTGTAATGCAGTCGTTCTCAAATGTTTTCACGTCAAAGACCCACAAATAAATATGTACTTGAACCCTCATCTGAAAAGAGTTTGTGCCAGGAACCCCCATACATGATTTGTGTTGTTAAAATATTAAAGAAATATCCACAATTTCCCCAAACTTTTCACGCTTAAAGGGATTTCACTTTCGTTTTATCGTCTACTCAGGCTTTTGGGTGCACCCCGGACAGTTTTTAAGTTGCTTGATTCAGTATTTAGATATTTGATATTCATTTTATCAGACACTCCCCCTTCCTATACAAACCCATTGTAACTCCATTTAACCATGTTAGATTCAATGAAAACACCCGTCCTTGGTTCTGGTGACTGATATTGTCCTTCTTATGTGTGAGGGGGCCGTGTTTTGTCAATTACTTTTTTCATTTATATTGTATATTTTGAAAATAAAATAAAAATACAATACAATAAAAAAAATACAATGCAATTAATGAAAAAAGTTATGGAAAAAACATAGCCCCTTCACATATTAGGAGGGCAGTATAAGTCACCAGAACCAAGGACAGGTGTATTTGATGAATCTATCATGGATTTTGAAGTTACAATGGGTTTGTATAGGAAGGGGGCGTGTATAAAGCCAAAGTATATAGGGTTAAAGTAATTAAACTGATTCTGATGCTATGTGAACACATTTTGGAGAGGACCCCCACGGAACCCTCTCGAGGACCCTTGGGGGTCCCCCGGAACCCACTTTGAGAACTGTTGTAATGGACGATGAAAACCCTCTTTTGGAAACGGACCATTTGAGTTTTTTCGAGATGCAAAGCGGTCGCACTTCCTCTGAAATTCGTCAAACAAACAGCTCAGAGTGTGTTGTGGGTTGAAATTCTTGATTAGGAATACCCCCTTGAGATGCAGCATCTCTTTTTCGAGGAGGTCCCTAAAGACAGCAGTACAATATACTATAAACACAGTACACACAATAAAAAAAACAATTAACAAAAACACTGAAAAACTAAATATCAACCAGACCAAAACACAACACATAAGACAAAGACAAAATTGGGGTATTACACTCTAAGCGAGCACAAAAAGATGGATCATTTGTTCAGAGTCCAATATCATTGTCATTTTCTATGTCAGCGTTATAGCATACAGTTGATTTAAAGGTATAGGGTGGAGTGTAGACAATTTATTGAAGAATATTCGAGCATAGAAACATTAGCAACATAGCACAGGCCTCCTGGCCTGGGCACCACACCCCTCGAGCTCCAGAAGGGCAAAAGCACGCAGAGCACCAAGCTCAGACCATATCCTTATACTGTAGCTGTCCACTCTAACAGAGATGCTGTCCTTGAATGGTCATGTTCTATGTACACGCATGTTACACTTATAGACAACATCAATGCTAATGCTTAACCAGCCAAAAAGAGAATAGTGAAGTGGAAAATAGACCTTGGAACAACTGTTGACCAGATCCTAATGACAGCAACAGACTCGCTGCTGTGTGAACTTAAGTGAAACACTCTACGGTGCAAATACAATTAGATAGAACAGAAACGATTTTGAACAGATTGGCATTCTATAAATTCTATAACGCCACCAGCTCCCCATCCCGCACGTAATGCTAAACAGAAGCCTGGGTGTTAAATTCATTGTGTCAATTTAGTTTATCAGTTAATCAAAGGCTACAATCTGAAACTTGTCTTGCTTTTCGCTGCCTGCACCAGAGAGAGAGAGAGAGAGAGAGAGAGAGAGAGAGAGAGAGAGAGAGAGAGAGAGAGAGAGAGAGAGAGAGAGAGAGAGAGAGAGAGAGAGAGAGAGAGAGAGAGAGAGAGAGAGAGAGAGAGAGGCCTGTCACAATTATTACATAATCGTCTAATCGCAATTATTTGAGATAATCGCAATTATTTTTGCGTAATCGTCATCATCGTTTCCATGTTGAAAACATTTCACACATTTTCAAATATAAAAAAAAACAGAAATAGCAGATCTACAAGCTCACAACGCGTCACTTCTTGACGCGTTGTAAGCTTGTAGATCAGCTATTTCTGCTATTTTTACATCTATAAAATGTAAATACATATTAAATATGTTAATACTTTCTTTGCATATTTAAGTTATTTGTCATATCTGCCCTGTGATTTTTGATTACGAAGCCTAAAAGGCAAACAGAATGTTTTATCTTATTCATATGTTGCAATGTTCAATGCCAAACACACAATAAAATCGTTAATCGCAATTATTTTTGTGACACTTAATCGTCAACTTAAATTTGTATTTGTGACAGCCCTAGAGAGAAATGATGTATCATACTGTCTGTGTTATTAAAACACCGAAGCCAAATAATTCATCAAGGCTTACAACTTGGATTGTGTGGGTTTTGTGAGAGTGTTGATGTCCCTGGTGCATAAGGGCAACAAAAAATACATAAAACAAACAGTACTTGTCAAAACGGATTACTCCTGTTTAGAAGGGTTGATATGATAAGTCATCATTAGGTCCCTGCAGTGGTGTTAAAAGTACTGTTTTACTTAAGTAAAAGTATCAATACTGCAACATAGAAGTCCTCTGTTACAAGCAAAAGTCCGGAATTCAAAATTTTACTTGAGTAAAAGACAAAAGTATTGCCATCAAAATGTACCTAAAGTACCAAAAGTAAAAGTACTGAAATGTTTGAAAATAGCAGATCTACAAGCTCAACGCGTCGCGATGCGCCGCGTTGTGAGCTTGTAGATCGGCTATTTTCAAAGAGCCTAGTTATAAAACAGAGCTAAAGTGGTTAATGTATGTTTTATAATGTAATAATTAATATCTGCAAAGTAACTAGTAACTAAAGTTTTCAAATAATTGTAGTGGAGTAAAAGTACAATATTTTCCTCTGAGATGTAGTGGAGTAGAAGTAAAAGTATAGACCATTGGAAACACTCCAGTAAAGTAAAAGTACCTCAAAATTGTACTTAAGTACAGTACTTGAGTAAATGTACTTAGTTACTTTACACCACTGCTCCTGTTTAGAAGGGTTATATGATAAGTCATCATTAGGTCCCTGTGGCTGCATGCTGTTAATTTTGTGTAATCAAAACATCTCCTTTTGAGAGAACAACTTAGGGATGTTACCCCATCTAGGGGCAGTAACCTGTTACTACACCAACAAAACAAAGGATGGATTGGGAAGATGTTTTGTCATGGCATATTCAACATTTCCTGTACGCACTACAGTTTTGTGTTCAGAGAGCCGCAACTTTAGACACCTTTTTGCTTGTACAACATAGGCCATGTCTTTCCACAAGGGCAGGTAAGCATATTATACTAACTGTGCACCACAAGTGTTGGAATTGGAGCAAGAATGGACAGCATGTGTCTTTATTTTGAAGTGCCGCTATTTCAACTCATCTTGTTTGGTTTGTTGTTTGTTGTTTGATTTTTTCTTTCTCTCTTTCTTTCTTTCTTTCTTTCTTTCTTTCTTTCTTTCTTTCTTTCTTTCTTTTACAAAGCAAATTATCATTTATTTACAGCATTCTTTTCCTCTTCTTTTTTTCCCAGAATGAACATTCAGATGATGATTTCCGATCAGAAATTACTCAAATACACCAGGTAAGTCTAAACCTCTACATCACTCTGGGGCCTTTGGTGAGCATACACTGACATTAGCACATTTCTTAAGTAAGGTCTTAACAGTGGTGGAAAGTAACTAAGTACAATTACTCAAGTACTGTACTTTTCTGAGACTTTATACCTCTCCACTGCATTTTTTAGGCAAAAGTACTTTTTTACTGCACTACATTTACTTGACACCTTTGGTTACCCGAGGTAGAGGTTAACTATGTAAAAAAAAAATCAACAATTTATAGGATGTATTATTATATATATAGATAGATTAGATCAGGGGTGGGCAACTTTGATGATGGAGAGGGCCACTATATTTCCACATTCACTCCAGACTAGGGCCACATTGCACTGTCGGGTAGACACCTCCGTATTTTTCGCTTTTTTTTTTGCAGTGGAGAGGTAAATTTTCATTTAATTTCAAATGCATTTAGTTATACTTATGTTAGCTTTATGAACTTAAATACGAATACATTGGACATAAAAAAGACAATAGAATTTTAATACTAGTCAATAAGCTACTAATATAGACAGAAGTAATTAAAGCGGGTCATGTTTGGAATTGTAACAGCTGAAATCAATAATATATCAGTATTCCAATATTAACCTGCGGGGCGCATGGCCGCATGTGGCCCCCGGTCCGCCAGTTGCCCATGTATGGATTAGATAAAACTATATTTTGTGTGTGCGTGTGTGAGTGTAGGATTTTAGGATGAAGACGTTTGCAGGTAAGGTATTCGCCAACCTGCGCAGCTCCTTAGGGATCTCAGAGAACACCTACCAGGAGTCCCTGTGCTCTGAACAATGCTACCTCCAGTTCATCAGCAACTCCAAGAGCAAGGCCGACTTCTTTCTGACGTGAGTTCTTCTGAAATGTGCATCCATGCAGTGTTAACTTCGTCGACTAAAGCTATGATGAAAAATGTTTGTCAGCCTTTTTTCACTGACGAAAACTAAATAAAAACCAAATAAGAACTAAATAAAAACTAAGCTATGATGACTAAAACTGAATAAATATAATCAATTTAATCAACAAAATAAAAACTAGAGGAACATGTTAGGGAGATCAAGTAGAACTAAGACGAGGCATTTTATGCTTGTTGCACATGGGTGGCGCGCTCCGGAAATAGCCGATCTACAAGCTCACAATGCCTTAAATACATTTTAGTCGACTACATCAACTGTAGATTTAGTTGACTAAAAACTAAAACCTTTTCAGGTTACTTAAATATGTCTAAAACTAAATGAAATTTTATTCAAAAGACTATGACTAAAACTAAATCAAAATTTGCTGTCAAAATTAACACTGTGTTGATTAAAGTTGTCGAGAGTCCGGCTTGTCAACACCAACTCGGGAGTCCTGAATCGCTGCCCTCCACACCCTCCTGTGTAGCATCAGGGTCTTGAGCCCTGCAGTATTGCTAGCTCCGCTGTCAGGCCACAGTGCATTTAGGAGGTGCGCCTCTTCCCCTTCCAAGCTGTGCCCTGGGTTGGCTTGGCTCCAACAGTGTCAGTTTGCTCGCCATCAGTTCCGGGTGCCTGACACAGTGCCCAGTCAGCCTCATCCTTCTCTTTCTGGACCTTTTAATGGTCTCAGATATGTCATGAATGCAAAGGTTAAAGCCCCGATCTGCAATTTCTTCAACTGGTTGGCTGAATATAGAAGAGTAGGACCATAGATTTATAATTATAATAACTAATAATCATTCAACACTGTGCTGATTGTTTACAACACAGCACTAACGTGGAGTACTCCTTTCACACCTTTTCCACAAATCACAGATTGGTGCTTGGCCTAAAACAACATTCCAGTTGTGAGATTTGTTTTTGCTTTTATCCCTGAATGTGGAACTAGACCAAGACGTGTGTGTGTGTGTGTGTGTGTGTGTGTGTGTGTGTGTGTGTGTGTGTGTGTGTGTGTGTGTGTGTGTGTGTGTGTGTGTGTGTGTGTGTGTGCGTGTGCGTACGCGTGTGTGGGCGTGTGCGTGCGTGCGTGCGCGTGTGTCCTCTAGGAATGATAAGCGCTTCTTTCTGAAGACCCAGAACAAGCGAGAGATCCACTTCCTGCTGTCCAACCTGCACATCTATGTGGAGCACCTGAGGAACTACCCCCACTCGCTGCTGGTCAAGTTCCTGGGTACCCGACACACACACCCACGCGCACACACACACACACACACACACACACACACACACACACGTGTACACACACGTGTACACACTCACACTTTTGATGTGTGCACATGCACGCACAAATGTACACCAGTGGTGGGCAAAGTGTTATACTCAAGTTAATACTCAAGTATTCCAAAGTGCAAATTACGAAGTACATTTAGTTGCTGTGGAGTGGAAAGCTTGTATGTCCAAAACCGTTTCTTTTTGATTATTATTTCTAAAACATTTAAGAATAGTGAAAATAGCCGATCTACAAGCTCACATCGCGTTGTCACGCGATGTGAGCTTGTAGATCGGCTACTTTCACTACTTTTGTGTGACACTCTAATACACACATGGGCAACATACGGCCCGGGGGCCGGACCTGGCCCTTTGACCATCTTAATCCGACCCGCCAAGTACTCAAAGAAGGAAAAAATTACCCCCACCAAAAACGTACATTCTAAAAGGCTGCCGTATGGTTTGGAGAAAAAAATATTTAACTTGACCTCAATTAATAGTAATTCATATTTACCATTTTAGTACTATACCTACTACTTGCATTCCTCCATCTATATGCACTCAAATGTTTTATGTTTATAATGTAACAGTGAAACAGTCAACCTTGAGTCCATATTTATAACATAATGCACTGTGTTTTATCAGTGACCTATGGAGTGGTGCATATCAGATTGGATACTGTATACATTTATAGGCTAATTTAAAAGCTGATACGGCATTGACGTGGATTGTTTTAAGTAATCTTTTTATCGTAAGGCCAGAGTACACCAGGGTGATACAGTACAGTACAGCTGTAAACAAATACAAATGAACAATTTTCAGTTACAACATTTTGTAACTGAAAATTATTGTTGTGAAAGCAAGTACCTTATTGTTAAGTAGACTGGCATGTCAAATTCATGCAGTTTTAACATAATTCAGCACTATGTGTTTCAAGTTTCATTCAATTGTGTGGCTCTCACTTTATCGAAGTCAGTATGGCCCCTTGGAAATAAATCTTGCCCACCCCTGCTCTAATATGATGAAGTAGGGCATTCATTTACGAAAAAAGGTTGAAATAATGGAGATACAAGGTTTTAGCAGCGATTTTCCGTTTAATAACAATGCATTGCTGTATTTACATTTGGAATGTTAAAACAGTTTTACTGGGATTGAGTACTTTGTCACCACTGATAACATTTCTCTCTGAATTCAGCCTGACTTTAATGTCAACTGCTTTTAACGTGTGAAAATGTCTCCTATGTTTATTCTCAAGGTGTTCACAGGATCACTATTTCCCGCCAACAGGTACTGTTGACATTTTAGTTTTGTGTGTGTTTTAAGTGGACCGTGGTTGTTGACCATGTTTTATAACGCACACCGTCTTTCCTTTGCAGAAATATTTTATTGTCATGCAAAGTGTCTTCTATCCAGATGAGAGAATCAATGCCAGGTAAGCTAACCTTATCTCCTAAAGTGTGCTATCTGCTATATCGTCACAGTCGTGTGGAAACTTTAACATCGTTACTTTTCAGGAAATGGAAAACAGAACCTGTGTTCCATTGGATCAAATGTTGTTATTTTGTCACAATACCTTTCATTGGTTCAGTATTTATGAATTGATTTAATATTTACAGAACCCACAGACACACAATAGGCCCAACTCACTTTAACTTTCAAAATGTTTCTAAAATAGCACAAATAGTAGATCTACAAGCTCGCAATGCATCGTAATGACAGATTCCTTGTACATACAAGGGAATTCCTGCCCTATGGACACTTTCAGCTGTAGTTTTCCACGTTGTACTCTTCATGAGATAAGAAAAGGCTGAGAACCAGGTTAAGTTTTGGGGGCGGCCATAGCTGAGTGGTTAGTGAGCCCGCCTAGGGAGCCAGAGGCCCTGGTTGCCCCAGGTACGATTCCAGGCCATGCCAGCATATGTGTCGATGAAATGAAATTTGTCCCTGAGCAAGACTCTTAACCCCTAATTGCTCACAGGCCCTCATTGGAAACAAGTCCGCAAGGACTTTCATGAACGTCCTGTTAAAAGGAATTATCCTTATCCTTAAGTGTCCCGATTATGGGTAGCCTGTCATAATAGGCGACATTTGGGGAAAAGGGTTAGGGTTAACAGTTGGCAAAAAAAGCCAATCTACAAGCTAACAATGGGTTGCAAGCTTGTAGATTGGCTATTTTAGGCAAACAGTTATGGTGTAGAGGGAATATAAGGGGGGTGGGGGAGTACAGACCCCTGGGGGACCCCGGTCAACAAAGTATATACGGTTGGTAAATAAGTTGTTAATATACTGCCTGTCTTTCAGATATGACATTAAAGGAGCACTTCACCATTTTCAACCTTATCTTCATATAATTGGTCGTCACACTAATGCTCATTATAAGATGGCACCATTTCAGCTTACTCACTCTGTGTCTCATTGTTGGGCTGCCTACCATCATCGATGGGGATTCCAAGCTAATAGGAACTACAGCCTTTCTCTTCCTGTAAAGTTAGCATGCTGACATAGAAGCCATGGCATTGATCTTGCATTAACAAACAAAAAACACTAAAAGTTAAAAAAAGGTTTGAAATCTTGTTTGAAACGACCAGACCTGCCTACTAATGATGTCACTGGTAGGCAGGTTTCTGAACTGTCCACAGCCCTCCTCTGAGTCAGTCGACAGAACCGGTGCCATTTTCTAATGAGCATTAGTGAGGACCAATTATACGAAGATAGGTTGAAAAGGCGTGAAGTGCTCCTTTAAGTATAGTTTGTTTCTTCCAGGTATGACATTAAGGGTTGTGAGGTGAGCCGGTGGACAGAACCCGCTCCAGAAGGGAGCCAGGTCATTGTGGTTCTGAAAGACCTCAACTTCAAAGGACAACACATCATTCTGGGTGAGTTCACACCAGTGATAATTTCATTGACGAATTTTTTTTGTCGACTATACTTTCTTCACTGACAAAAAAAAAAAAAAGCCATGATGAATAAATCTATGACTAAATATACTGACAATTTCGTCAACATATAAAAACTAGACTGAAATGTTAGGGAGGGACTAGTAGGGCTTTCACGACTAGAGATTACTGGTCGACTAATCTTACCCAGTGTATAGTCGACTACTTGATGTTTACCTATAAAAAATATATATATATATTTATGCCGTTTTAAGGGAAGCGCTTCTGGCACAGCAGCACAGCAGCGTCTCTCCAAGGATACTTAAAGGGAGGTTATTGCCCAATAATAGGCTATTATTGGGCATACTTTTGACCCCTTTTGATCAAAATAAAGGCACGAGGATAATGATAATACTGTAGTAATGGCATTAAAACAATGCGAAAAAGAAAAAAACAACAACATGGTCGACAAGTGGTTTTACTAGTCGACTAGTCGGCTAGTTGGTGAAAGCCCTAGGGAGTCGGGACTAGTAGAGAAGAGATCCAGTAGAACTAAGACAAGTCATTTTATGTTTGGCTGCGCGTGTGTGTCACGCTTGCCGATCTACAAGCTCGGCAATAATAGGGACCATTCTTTTCAAGTGACGATTGGCAACCCTACTCCTCAGTCACAAATCAATTATTTCTAGCTATTGACCGATTGACCGAGATCTGACCTCATCTGTCTGTGTGTGTGTGTGTGTGTGCGTGTGTGCGTGTGCGTGTGCGTGTGCGTGTGCGCGTGCGCGTGCGTGTGTGTGTGTGTGTGTGTGTGTGTGCGTGTGTGTGTGGGTGTGCAGACCAGCAGCGTGCGTGGCTCCTGCGTCAGGTGGAGATAGACACACAGTTCCTGCAGAGACTCAACGTGTTGGACTACAGCCTCCTGGTGGCTCAGCAGCCGCTGCACTATGACGAGCGGCAGCAGGGTCTCTCCCTCGCCACTCTCATCGTCAGAACCAAAAAGTAGGTACCAGTATTGTCAAGTCATTTTTGATTTTAACCCATTAAGACCTGAGGCCGATTCTACAAACACCTACTAAATCAGTAGTTCTCACACTTTCAAGATTTTTTCCAAAATGTAAAAAAAAAATGGGGTTGGGGTGAAAATGTTTGTGAATAATGTTTTAAACAGGGATGCCAGGTTGAAAGTGGTTGATAAATGCATTGTTGCATTGTGTCTATGTGTCTAATGTGTCTATAACATGTGTCATGGACGGCCATGGATTGAGATGCACTCAGCATTGATTGAAATCAGATTAATCTGCAAAAAACTGTTCATAATTGGGGAAGATATGCATAACAGAACAGAATTTGAGGTTAAACGTGAACACTAGAGGGTGGCAACTGCCACCCCCCTGAGACCCCAAACGACGCCCCTGTTCCACCCTGTGTTTGACTTTTCAGATCCGTAAACCCAGGCAGTCCCATCCACGCGGGCGTCACCGCCGGAGACGACTCCTCCGCCCCGCCGTTGTCGGAAACGGACAGCTGCTGCCTGAGAAGACCCTGGGGCGAAAACGAGCCCAGCGGCAGCGGCGACCCGGCCTCGCTCGAGGACTTCCGGGCCCAGAACCGACGCCTGCTGCCCAACTTCAAGAACCCGCTGCACGTCATCGACGGGCCCGAGCAGCGCTACTTCGTCGGCATCATCGACATCTTCACGGTTTACGGCTTCAAGAAGCGCTTGGAGCATTGGTGGAAGAGGCTGAGGCACCCGGGCCAGTCCTTCTCCACCGTTAGTCCCCCGGCGTACTGTCTCCGGCTCTGCCAGTGGGTACGGGACAACACCCAGTAAGGCCTGTAATCGTCGCTGGTCAGGGGTGGGGGGGTGCCGAAACCTTGTATGTCCAAAACTGTAATGAAAAAAATAAAGTAAGAACCTGTGTTCCAATGGATCCAAAAGAGCACTGAAGTCCTTACGTTCACTGCCACTAGAGCGAGCTGTTCCGCTGGTTTGTGGCTTTATTTTTTGTGTTGAAATCCCCATTGGGGAATCTTAGATCACGTCATATAAGAACTGTGTTCGAAAAATAAACGCACCACCCCGGCAATTTTACTCGTATGGATATGAAGCATCGACTGAAGGTGGAAATGTACACATTTACCCAAAGAGTAACACAATAAACGCTAGAAACGAGTCAAACGACCCTAAGACTACATTTCCCATGAACGCGGCTGCCGTAGGGACAGTGATTTCAGACCCCGGAAGTGTAGTTCTTAAGACTTTTAAGGCAGAATTAATTCCATTTTCGCCAGAAACAGGCTGTATCAAATATGAATGAATATCATAAACGATGCAGAGCCACCCCCCTGACAAAAATACCGGAGTGGTGTGTTTATGTTTGGAACACAGTTCTTATATGACGTGATCTAAGATTCCCCAATGGGGATTTCCACACAAAAGATAAAGCCACGCACCAGCGGAACACGCCCTCTAGCGGCAGTTACGTCAGACTTCGGTGTTCTATGTAGTTATTCGTTAGTCACAAGCTCCTGTTAATACTTTTCATTGGTTCAGCATTCATAAAACCCACAGACACTTAGCCACTAACTTTGACTTTTAAAATGTTTCGAAAATAGCAGATCTGCAGATTGTAGATCGGCTATCTTCACTACTTTAGTGTGACAGTGTTGTACAACAAAGTAGGGCTTTAATTTACATGAAAACTTACACATGTGAAATATGGAGATACAAGGTTTCTGCCCGAAAAGCAACGATGTATGGGAGGGAGCCGTGACCCAAATACAAACACGTATACGATGTTAAATACAAACATCCCACTGGGCAGCAGGCAAAGTACATGAGACTTTGAGAACATATAAAATTACCTTTATCAATCCCCATGGGGAAATTATTTATGCTTGGGACATGGGATAGTGCTTATCCCATTATCTATGGCACCACTGCTCTGTTGAAAAAATGGAAACGTTTACAGCCAGTAGGCCTTTTTTTCTCTCTTTCTTTTGCGAACATGGCCAGCATTTTTTCAGCTTTGTCTTAGTAGCGTATAGGTTCCTTCCTCAACATTGATGCTGACTTTCCATCACTTCCGACTGTGTCTGTGATCACTTATTTTGTGTTTTAATGTAACATATAACCGGGAGTTGAATTGGAATTTGGTAAAGTGGTGGAACTCTTGACTGTGAGAGGCCGAGGTGAGTGAATAGCTAGTTGGGGGGGAGGGGGTAAAATAAAGGCATTTTTTTACTCAGCTTTCATTTCCGTTAGCATTGCTACAACGTGCTAAATTCCAGTGGACATTTCTCAGTAACAATAGTGCCGATTTAAAAACGTTTTTCAACTATTGAAATATAACATAACTTAGCCTTGGGATGTGTGACCAAATATAAATAAACTCAACTATCCCTCAAAACTTTAATTTAAAGTACTACAGAAAAAAGTAAGACATACAATTGACATGTTCATGTCTCTGTTCATTATATTGAGAACCTAAATAAGTCATGACAGACATAAAGTTGGCCTCTTAACGCTGCTGCCAATGAAGAGGAAGAATTCTACGCATGTGCTACTAAGACGATGCTGCCAAAGTGGTATCAGCCATGTTTTGCTATTCCGAAAAAAGGCACGCCAACAAGCCATTCTACCATAAAGTTCCAGAGATGGAACTTCCCTTCTCAATGGGGCAGAGCGACTGTATGCTGTTCTTTAAGTCTGCTATTGTCTTATAGCAGATTGCCTTTTCACCATAAATTGATAATGGCCTTAAAATGCATTATTTGTACCTAATACTAAGAGTTTGTTTCATTTGAACTCATTCTTTTGGGACTGCTCTTTGTGTTTTTGGTTGAAGAAACTTGAATCCTTCCCCGAAGTGCCCTTCATCAGAAGAAACTCTCAATCCACATCTGGTCAAGAAATGCTATGTCATTAAATCTAATTCATTTGCTTCTGATTTATTAATAAATTAATATAATTTTCTTCATATTAAGAGGCACCATTTTATGAGACATACTGTACAAAAATACTTCAAATTGTCTGCCAATAAATGCTTGTTTGTGCCTTATATCTGTGAATATTTGTCTGAGGCTTTTCATTATCTTGGTGGTCTCATTTAGTCTCAGGACGACATTTCTCACCAACATGGCTGACATCTTACAGAGTATGGATTTTCAGTTACTTGATCGTGTCCATTTTACTTTCCTTGATTTGATTCACTCATCAACATGGACAACATGTACTGTAGGTGTCAGTTGCTATTCAAAAACCTGTAATGAATTTGAATTTGAACAATCAAGTTATGGTTAAGCATGAATGATACAGTATGTTTGGGAGTCGGACGACAAGATACGTTAGCAGTCGTGTTCTTGCCACATATCGACAGGGCTCAGCTGTCCAACACGCCACATGTTGTTTGGACTGGTCAAACGTGCTCTGTTTCACTGAACGTCTGTCTCGAAGAGTTGTTTGTCCCGGTTACGTGCCACTCCTGCCATCCCACTTTGGCAGCAGTGATGTGATAATCGAGATAAACATGTTTAGTCATTACCAGATTGAACAAATTGGGAGGTTTTATGATTGGATCTTTGAACCGCACACACGAGGATAATCTCGCCTGATAATCGCTCGCTATCAGCCTTGAACGGCAAACGCCCTGCTGTTTTTCGGGAGGGGCGTACCTGACCCCAAATCAACCTGATTATCTTGTAGTGGGAGCCCAGCATTAAGCTGTTCTGCTCTCTCCTTATCTTCTTTCTCATGTTTTGTCAGGAACAAAGTTCACACAGGTGTGTCAGGTCTGGAGAAGTTGGAGCAGTGGTGGACAGTAACTAAGTACATTTACTTGAGTACTGTACTTTGTACATTTCTGGATTATTGTCTCCGCCAGGCCGAAAGGCATGGCGAGAGTATGTTTTACCCCCTGTCCGTCCGTCCATGTGTTCGTGTGTCCGTGTGTCCATCTGTGTGTGAGCAGCTAATCTCCGGCACCGTTAGCTCGGTCGCTGCGAAACTGTGCACATACACTCCCTGGATGCCAATTCAGAACCTCTGCCCCATTTTTTTTACATGGGCCTGTTATAGCGCCACCAGGAGACCGATTTGTGCAAAACCATTTTTTAAAATATTACTCCTACAGATTTTATCCAAACATCACGCAAATCGGTACTCAGTATCAGTAGGCATGTGATCAACACGGATTGGTCCGATTTTCCATATTTCATCACGATTGGCTAAGGTTGGCTTCCAAAGTTTGCAAGATTGGTCCGTTTTGAACAAAATGCCTCAAATCATGAACGCAGCTTGCGATTTCCGTGAAATTTCACACGCACATTCCCACTAGGCCGAGGAAGAAATGCCACTTCACATTTTTCAAATCAGCCTCATGGTGGCGCTATAACAGGCCGATTTGCCTTTTTAACTATAACTGCACCGATCTGCGTGAAACTTTGCACGCACACTCCCTAGAAGCCAAGGAAAAACATCTGCCCATTTTTCACATTTGCCTTTTATAGCGCCACCAAGGGGGCCGACTTATGTAAAACACATTTTTGGATATTAAGCCTTCAGATTTTATCCCAATTTCACACAAATCGGTACACATGATCTCTATAGTCATGTGATCAAGATAGATCTGTTTGATTTTTCATATTCCATCCTGATTGGCTAACATTGACATCTAAAGTTTGCAGGAGTGGCCTGTTTTGAACAAAATGCCGCAAATCATGAACGCAGTGTCCGATTGCAGTGAAACTTTGCACGCACTTTTGCACTACGTTGAAGAACAAATGCCACCCTTTTAACATTGCCCTATTATAGCGCCAACAGGAGGCCGATTTTTGCAACACTTTTCTTTTTTATATTACTCCTAAAAAAAAAATCCAAACATCATGCAAATCGGTACACATTATCTCTATAGACAAGTGATCAAGATGGTTCCGTCCGATTTTTCATATTCCATCCTGATTGGCGAATTGGAGCCCCGTGGAGCACTTTTTCTAGTTATAATTATTTTTTAAAACATTTTCATGATTTTTTCCCCCATTCATTTCAAATAGAAATATTGCACTTTTGACTCCACTACATTTCTAGGAAGGGAAAAAAGTACATTATAAATTAACCACTTAATCCCCTATTTCAAATATCGTGGAAATAGGTGATCTACAAGCTCACAACATGTCGCAATCTGCTATGATGTCTATTTTTGCAAATATCTAAAAAGAAAATGTGCATTGTAATTAGTTTTTTTGAATACTTGAGTATTTACTTGAGTAGCCTGTATACTTCCACCACAAAGTGGGAGTGGTGTTGGAACCTTAAGAGTGGTGGACACAGCTAGTTCATGGTCCATTTTGACACGGCGGTGGGAAGAGAAGGACCAGGCTTATGCAAACTGTAAGTGTTTTGATCTTGCCTTTGTATTGTCTTGTCGGTCTATAACTTTGTGTGATTACTCTGCTGTCTGAACCAGGTCTCATGTCACTCTTGAGAATGTAAAAAAAGGTTAAAGGTACTGTAAGTTATTTCCCCCCCCTTTTGTTAAAGGTAGGATAAGTGAAATGTTTTGATAAGACAAAAATGTTTAAGGTTTAAGGTTAATGCACTATATTCTGGTATAATCATTGTTATATGGTGTTTTGTTTGTTCAGTAACAGAGGTCTCCCTGTCTCTCCAGCTCTTTAATAAGCTGGAAAATCTTTTTTTCACCAGGGGTGCCAATTTCAGCCAATCCAGGAGAAAGTACCCATTTGCAGCTTCACTTTTATAGTGTTTGTATCGTGTCTGCTAATCTTTCTTCTTCTTAACTTCTAATTTCACTTGTTATTCTGTATCCTGTGGGAGTTCTCTCTCCTGTTTACTTCAGAGCTGGAGATACAGAGAAAAACATAATAATAATATGATAACTATCAGAATTAAACTATTTAATGCTCATTTTAATGAAATAAGGTTTTAAATACCTATACCTATTCTGATAGTCATTGATAGTTTGGGGTCTCCCCGTCTCTCCAGCGGCTAGCCCTATCTCTAATAAACAGAAAATACATAATTTAGGTCAAGATACCTCCCGTGGCAGTCTGAGTATACAATGTTAGATAAGATTATACGTGAAAAGAGACCACCAAGAAAGACGATCATTTATAGTCCCATATGATTTGTTCAAGAAATAGCTTTGTACTTGCAGGGTATGAAATTATTAATTTTGTCATGGACAGTGCAAAGCCTGAACACAGTAATCTCCGGCTGTTCAGATATTGCATCACTTCAACAGCGAAAAGTGTGCTCTGAATAAGCTCGGAGTGGTCATATAATACTCTTGATACCACAGAAAAAGACTACAGTAGGGAAGTAGCACATTTTAAAAACATACATTTTAACTAGCAGTTGTATGTGTGAAGCTAATAAAGATTGAGCAGCTACATGCAGCTACATGGCATATTTATGGCATATGTGTGGACCCTGCATTTCCAAGGGGCGGAAAAAAAATGCCTCCGGTGATAAACCCCACAACTTAGGGTGCAGGGAAATCCAATCACAACTGAGCGGGGCCAGACTAATCTTCCAAGGGCATTTTTTTCTTCTTTGCACTGGCAGATTTGTCTGGTTTCCAGGCTAGTATAGCAGCATCTCACTGGGTGAGGACACTCACTCCACAGTCCACACCACTGGAAATGGACTCCACACACTGCTGTGTGGATGCAGCAAATATTACAGTTTTAAACTAGCAGTTGTAGATAGATAGAGGAGTCTGGGGACCCCCAGGGGTCCTTTACGGGGTTCCAGGGGGTCCCCAGAAAATTGTGTTGATATAGCATAACAATCTATTTAACCACTACCACCCTATAAACATCAGCTATTTGAAAATAGCCAATCTACAAGCTCACAACGTGTTGTGATGCGATGCGTTGTCAGCTTGTAGATCTGCTATTTCATTTTTATTTTAAAATGGAACACAAATCTTGTAAGGGGGTCCCCTGACACAAAATATTTTCTGATGGGGGTCCACGGCCAAATACATATTGGCATGGGAGAAAATAATATATATATATAAAGAATCTATCCCAGTTTTGTGGTAGCAGGCACAGTGCTGTGGGAGTGTTCAAACTTCCGAGTGCTCTGCGAAGCTAGGAGAGCTGCTGGTACAGTAGGTGTGGAGGAAAGGTAAAGATAATCATTGTTCACTCTGGCAGCTTATTTATAAACAACCTGTCATGTAGTTGCTCAATCTTTATTAATTACACAAATTCAACTGCTAGTTTGTTTTTAAAATTTCTGAACTTCCATATAGTCAGTGATGGAAGAGTTCACTCACTTTTTTTACTTTAGTAAAAGTATCAATGCCACAATGTAGAAATACTCTACTACAAATAAAAGTATTATATTCAAAATGTACTCAAGTAAAAGTACAAAAGTATCTCCATCAAATTACACTTTAAGTACCAAAAGTAAAAGTACTCATTGTGCAGAATATCCCATTTCACAACTTTTCAAGATGTATGTAAAATCTTTTGCAAATAGCATACAGTATCTACAAACTCACAACGTTTCGCATCGTGACGCACACACACACGCACACGCACACGCACACGCACACACACACACACACACACACACACACACACACACACACGCACACACGCACATTTGTACCATCTAGTCAGATGACAACTGCTGATTTACAGCAGAATAATATGTGACATGTGACAAGGGTGTGTAAAGTAGATTAGAAGTAGGTGTGATGTAGTACTATGACATTAAACACACTTTGTACAGACTCCATTCAAACCCTAAAGGTTAATTATTGACTGATGGTTCAGTGGTTCTCAACCCTTTCTGGATCAGGGCCCACTTGAAAATCTATCGAAGCATTCGTGGCCCACCCATCTCTCACTCACTCACACACACACACACACACACACACACACACACACACACACACACACACACACACACACACACACACACACACACACACACACACACACACACACACACACACACACACACACACACACACACACACACACACAGAGAGAACAACACTGTCACATCCTCCATGTAAAACAAAAGGGCATGTGGTTGTTTCAAGTGCATGGCCCTTTAAAGGGGATCACTGTCTACTGGATAGACTACTGTCAGTCATTAACTCTGATGCAACATTTGTGTTCATTCTTTTGTATGTTTTCTTTAAGCAGGCCACATGGACATTAATCATGTATATCACAAATAATTACGGGGCCAGAGCTCAGCTCTGGACCTGTTTTAATGTTGCCTGTATTCTTCTGTTTCTGCCACTTTTCGCAGTTCTGGGTGAACCGTGCATACGCTTTTTAGGAAACTCGGCCATATGATAGATGGTCATGAAAAACTATCAAGAAATACATCTCACAATCTTTCGTCAAAAGGTGGCGCTATAGCACTCAATTGAAAATGGCAACTTTGAACAGGTACAACTCATGTCCTGTTTGACCTACAGCCATAAAACTTCAATACACACATGCGTCTCCTCATGATGAACAACTTTCACACTCTGACTTTTGACCTCTGACCTTTAGATCTCCCACCATTTTGAAGTGGGATTTTTGAGTAATCTGCACAAAACTATTAAACCGACAGCCATTAAACCTGCTTACACATGTGCCTTGACTCATGAGGAACACATCTATCACGTTGACCAGTAAGCTCCACCCTTAGATTGTCCGCAATTTTGAGCAGTTTGAAAAACACTTAAACCCAGGATTTTTCAGCTATTTGCGTGAAACTGTATCATCTGTCTGATCTCTTTTTTCACCGGTCTTGTCTGTTGGTCCAATGGCTTCTCCCTTAAGCGAGTGCCTCTCTACCGTACGGTTGCCGGGTTCAAGCCTCACTTGATGCAGACTCATTTAAGTTGAATTGCAAAAAACATGACTGTATCAATGAATACATGTGCAAACGGTAAAGATAACATGAAATGCTTATTTGAGAGGGTATGTTTTTGCAATGTATGACATACTTCATTCTGAAAATAGCCGATCTACAATCTCAAAACTTTTCAGATAGCAACGTGTTTCTGAGCTTGTAGATCAGCTGCTTTCACTGTTTTCGGTTTCGAGGAGACATACAATTTCTCTATTGGTAAATGGTTTGTGAACGAGTGATCTTAGTGTTAGTGTTAGTGCAAATTATTTTTTCACTGATTCTGGTCTGTTGGTCCAATGGCGTCTTGCTTCAGCATCAGCCTCTGGATCGCAGGGTCGCCATTTCAAGTCTCACCTCTTGCTGGCTACTTTTCAATTGTATCGCACAAAACATGACTGTATCAATTAATGCATGTGCAACTGTTAAAGGTAACATGAAATGCTTCTTGGAGAGAGTATGTTTTTGCAATG
This sequence comes from Gymnoscopelus braueri, assembly GCF_963280865.1. NCBI lineage: Eukaryota > Metazoa > Chordata > Actinopteri > Myctophiformes > Myctophidae > Gymnoscopelus > Gymnoscopelus braueri. The sequence continues at coordinate 5,339,596 of NC_137624.1, read as the reverse complement.
TATGACAAACTTCATTGTGAAAATAGCCGATCTACAATCTCACAACTTTTCAGATAGCAACGTTTTGTGAGCTTGTAGATCGGCTACTTTCACTAGTTTTAGTTCCGAGGAGACACAAAAATGCCTTTATTGGTAAATGGTTTGTGAACCAGTGATCTAGAGTAGTTCGGGACACAGAGGCTTGGTTCATAATGGACGGAAATACTTATAATTATCAACAGACACTACCAGGGAGGCCATATATCTAGCTCAATGAGAAGAGAGGCAACCTCGGAGTCCGTAGATCGCTGGTCCGATCCCTGTCTGCGACAATGTATTGAGGTGATCATGATTTGGCATTCTTGTGTTTACACACAGTGTTTCTTGAGGATAGGCTTAGGCGTTGTTTTAGTGAGGTTAGGGTTAGTGAGGGTTTAAAATGCTCATTTGTTAATTGCATGGTCTTCTTTCTCTCAAGTTCATTCTTCTATGTTTCTATGCCTTATTGTGCATATTACTTATCATTGCTTCTTTCTTTTTTCTTTCTGCATTCCCTAGCCCCGCTTATCGCTGCTTGCAGCTATATTTATTATTCTTTTTCCTCCCCATGTAATTTCTCTTTGCTTTGCTGCAACTGAGTTTTTTTTTTTTTTTTTGTGTGGAAGAAGTCATTGTTCATGTGTTTACTACTACTACTACTACTACTACTACTACTACTACTACTACTACTACTAATAATAAAAGTAATAATAATAACAAGAAATGTGTGCTCCTCGGAGCACAGGTCTCTGCCAGGCTGCCAACCCAGGGCCCGTGAATTGTGCAAGGCAGTCATAGCCACTTAGAATGGGATCTGAACAATCAAAACAGTGACGGCGATTAGCTGCTCACAGACACACACTCACACGGACGGACATACTGACGGACTTTGGCCTGGTGGAGACAATAATGAAATAAGCACAGGTTACACTAAAACGTGTGTGTTTGTCGCCGTGTCTGTGTGCAGGTGTTGTGCTCATGCATCCTTTTTTCAATTATATTTTATTGACTGTAACATTGGCAGGTTTAATAAAGACCAAAAGATGAGTGAGTCTGTGGAGAGAGGGGAGGAGGGAACTGGCAAACATCACATCCACAGACCAGAGTCTCCATCACTCAGCTCTAAAGGAGAACCTTCTCACTTCAGTAATGAACCTGGACCTCCAGACATAAAGTAAGCTCACTGATATCTGTGGACTACTGCAGAGACACAACAGAGAAACACAAATTAATGACATACCACTCAGTAAAATGCATTCAGTAGGCTAGTGCACAGCCCTACACCAAAGATACAGCTTAGAAGGTGTTGAGTTGCCATGCACACTGCATCGCCTCCTTTAGGGAGAAGGTTACATTTCATAATGTTTTCAAATCAAGCAAGACTTGTGGTTCAAAATATGATATATATGAGTATTAATTACCTCTGCCAAAACGGAGAACGGAAGTCAAGATGTTCATGAAACTTGTGTGGGAATGATTGGTAGGCTGACATAAAGAGATGCTTCTTCTTCTTTCATGTATTGTCAGATGGCCAGCTTAACGTTGTGTAGCCATGTCCCACCAAGAAAGACGATCATTTATAGTCCCATATGATTTGTTCAAGAAATAGCTTTGTACTTGCAGGGTATGAAATTATTAATTTTGTCATGGACAGTGCAAAGCCTGAACACAGTAATCTCCGGCTGTTCAGATATTGCATCACTTCAACAGCGAAAAGTGTGCTCTGAATAAGCTCGGAGTGGTCATATAATACTCTTGATACCACAGAAAAAGACTACAGTAGGGAAGTAGCACATTTTAAAAACATACATTTTAACTAGCAGTTGTATGTGTGAAGCTAATAAAGATTGAGCAGCTACATGCAGCTACATGGCATATTTATGGCATATGTGTGGACCCTGCATTTCCAAGGGGCGGAAAAAAAATGCCTCCGGTGATAAACCCCACAACTTAGGGTGCAGGGAAATCCAATCACAACTGAGCGGGGCCAGACTAATCTTCCAAGGGCATTTTTTTCTTCTTTGCACTGGCAGATTTGTCTGGTTTCCAGGCTAGTATAGCAGCATCTCACTGGGTGAGGACACTCACTCCACAGTCCACACCACTGGAAATGGACTCCACACACTGCTGTGTGGATGCAGCAAATATTACAGTTTTAAACTAGCAGTTGTAGATAGATAGAGGAGTCTGGGGACCCCCAGGGGTCCTTTACGGGGTTCCAGGGGGTCCCCAGAAAATTGTGTTGATATAGCATAACAATCTATTTAACCACTACCACCCTATAAACATCAGCTATTTGAAAATAGCCAATCTACAAGCTCACAACGTGTTGTGATGCGATGCGTTGTCAGCTTGTAGATCTGCTATTTCATTTTTATTTTAAAATGGAACACAAATCTTGTAAGGGGGTCCCCTGACACAAAATATTTTCTGATGGGGGTCCACGGCCAAATACATATTGGCATGGGAGAAAATAATATATATATATAAAGAATCTATCCCAGTTTTGTGGTAGCAGGCACAGTGCTGTGGGAGTGTTCAAACTTCCGAGTGCTCTGCGAAGCTAGGAGAGCTGCTGGTACAGTAGGTGTGGAGGAAAGGTAAAGATAATCATTGTTCACTCTGGCAGCTTATTTATAAACAACCTGTCATGTAGTTGCTCAATCTTTATTAATTACACAAATTCAACTGCTAGTTTGTTTTTAAAATTTCTGAACTTCCATATAGTCAGTGATGGAAGAGTTCACTCACTTTTTTTACTTTAGTAAAAGTATCAATGCCACAATGTAGAAATACTCTACTACAAATAAAAGTATTATATTCAAAATGTACTCAAGTAAAAGTACAAAAGTATCTCCATCAAATTACACTTTAAGTACCAAAAGTAAAAGTACTCATTGTGCAGAATATCCCATTTCACAACTTTTCAAGATGTATGTAAAATCTTTTGCAAATAGCATACAGTATCTACAAACTCACAACGTTTCGCATCGTGACGCACACACACACGCACACGCACACGCACACACACACACACACACACACACACACACACACACACGCACACACGCACATTTGTACCATCTAGTCAGATGACAACTGCTGATTTACAGCAGAATAATATGTGACATGTGACAAGGGTGTGTAAAGTAGATTAGAAGTAGGTGTGATGTAGTACTATGACATTAAACACACTTTGTACAGACTCCATTCAAACCCTAAAGGTTAATTATTGACTGATGGTTCAGTGGTTCTCAACCCTTTCTGGATCAGGGCCCACTTGAAAATCTATCGAAGCATTCGTGGCCCACCCATCTCTCACTCACTCACACACACACACACACACACACACACACACACACACACACACACACACACACACACACACACACACACACACACACACACACACACACACACACACACACACACACACACACACACACACACACACACACACACACACAGAGAGAACAACACTGTCACATCCTCCATGTAAAACAAAAGGGCATGTGGTTGTTTCAAGTGCATGGCCCTTTAAAGGGGATCACTGTCTACTGGATAGACTACTGTCAGTCATTAACTCTGATGCAACATTTGTGTTCATTCTTTTGTATGTTTTCTTTAAGCAGGCCACATGGACATTAATCATGTATATCACAAATAATTACGGGGCCAGAGCTCAGCTCTGGACCTGTTTTAATGTTGCCTGTATTCTTCTGTTTCTGCCACTTTTCGCAGTTCTGGGTGAACCGTGCATACGCTTTTTAGGAAACTCGGCCATATGATAGATGGTCATGAAAAACTATCAAGAAATACATCTCACAATCTTTCGTCAAAAGGTGGCGCTATAGCACTCAATTGAAAATGGCAACTTTGAACAGGTACAACTCATGTCCTGTTTGACCTACAGCCATAAAACTTCAATACACACATGCGTCTCCTCATGATGAACAACTTTCACACTCTGACTTTTGACCTCTGACCTTTAGATCTCCCACCATTTTGAAGTGGGATTTTTGAGTAATCTGCACAAAACTATTAAACCGACAGCCATTAAACCTGCTTACACATGTGCCTTGACTCATGAGGAACACATCTATCACGTTGACCAGTAAGCTCCACCCTTAGATTGTCCGCAATTTTGAGCAGTTTGAAAAACACTTAAACCCAGGATTTTTCAGCTATTTGCGTGAAACTGTATCATCTGTCTGATCTCTTTTTTCACCGGTCTTGTCTGTTGGTCCAATGGCTTCTCCCTTAAGCGAGTGCCTCTCTACCGTACGGTTGCCGGGTTCAAGCCTCACTTGATGCAGACTCATTTAAGTTGAATTGCAAAAAACATGACTGTATCAATGAATACATGTGCAAACGGTAAAGATAACATGAAATGCTTATTTGAGAGGGTATGTTTTTGCAATGTATGACATACTTCATTCTGAAAATAGCCGATCTACAATCTCAAAACTTTTCAGATAGCAACGTGTTTCTGAGCTTGTAGATCAGCTGCTTTCACTGTTTTCGGTTTCGAGGAGACATACAATTTCTCTATTGGTAAATGGTTTGTGAACGAGTGATCTTAGTGTTAGTGTTAGTGCAAATTATTTTTTCACTGATTCTGGTCTGTTGGTCCAATGGCGTCTTGCTTCAGCATCAGCCTCTGGATCGCAGGGTCGCCATTTCAAGTCTCACCTCTTGCTGGCTACTTTTCAATTGTATCGCACAAAACATGACTGTATCAATTAATGCATGTGCAACTGTTAAAGGTAACATGAAATGCTTCTTGGAGAGAGTATGTTTTTGCAATGTATGACAAACTTCATTGTGAAAATAGCCGATCTACAATCTCACAACTTTTCAGATAGCAACGTTTTGTGAGCTTGTAGATCGGCTACTTTCACTAGTTTTAGTTCCGAGGAGACACAAAAATGCCTTTATTGGTAAATGGTTTGTGAACCAGTGATCTAGAGTAGTTCGGGACACAGAGGCTTGGTTCATAATGGACGGAAATACTTATAATTATCAACAGACACTACCAGGGAGGCCATATATCTAGCTCAATGAGAAGAGAGGCAACCTCGGAGTCCGTAGATCGCTGGTCCGATCCCTGTCTGCGACAATGTATTGAGGTGATCATGATTTGGCATTCTTGTGTTTACACACAGTGTTTCTTGAGGATAGGCTTAGGCGTTGTTTTAGTGAGGTTAGGGTTAGTGAGGGTTTAAAATGCTCATTTGTTAATTGCATGGTCTTCTTTCTCTCAAGTTCATTCTTCTATGTTTCTATGCCTTATTGTGCATATTACTTATCATTGCTTCTTTCTTTTTTCTTTCTGCATTCCCTAGCCCCGCTTATCGCTGCTTGCAGCTATATTTATTATTCTTTTTCCTCCCCATGTAATTTCTCTTTGCTTTGCTGCAACTGAGTTTTTTTTTTTTTTTTTGTGTGGAAGAAGTCATTGTTCATGTGTTTACTACTACTACTACTACTACTACTACTACTACTACTACTACTACTACTACTAATAATAAAAGTAATAATAATAACAAGAAATGTGTGCTCCTCGGAGCACAGGTCTCTGCCAGGCTGCCAACCCAGGGCCCGTGAATTGTGCAAGGCAGTCATAGCCACTTAGAATGGGATCTGAACAATCAAAACAGTGACGGCGATTAGCTGCTCACAGACACACACTCACACGGACGGACATACTGACGGACTTTGGCCTGGTGGAGACAATAATGAAATAAGCACAGGTTACACTAAAACGTGTGTGTTTGTCGCCGTGTCTGTGTGCAGGTGTTGTGCTCATGCATCCTTTTTTCAATTATATTTTATTGACTGTAACATTGGCAGGTTTAATAAAGACCAAAAGATGAGTGAGTCTGTGGAGAGAGGGGAGGAGGGAACTGGCAAACATCACATCCACAGACCAGAGTCTCCATCACTCAGCTCTAAAGGAGAACCTTCTCACTTCAGTAATGAACCTGGACCTCCAGACATAAAGTAAGCTCACTGATATCTGTGGACTACTGCAGAGACACAACAGAGAAACACAAATTAATGACATACCACTCAGTAAAATGCATTCAGTAGGCTAGTGCACAGCCCTACACCAAAGATACAGCTTAGAAGGTGTTGAGTTGCCATGCACACTGCATCGCCTCCTTTAGGGAGAAGGTTACATTTCATAATGTTTTCAAATCAAGCAAGACTTGTGGTTCAAAATATGATATATATGAGTATTAATTACCTCTGCCAAAACGGAGAACGGAAGTCAAGATGTTCATGAAACTTGTGTGGGAATGATTGGTAGGCTGACATAAAGAGATGCTTCTTCTTCTTTCATGTATTGTCAGATGGCCAGCTTAACGTTGTGTAGCCATGTCCTTTTCTCTAGTCTTACGTTGAAGAGGCCAGCTTCTGAAGATGGTCTGTAACAGTATTGGGGGAGGTGGTAATTATATGTTCAGCAATCTACTCAGACTTTCTGCACTCGCAACAAGCTGCACTATCTGCCAAGCCCCACTTCTTCATTAATGATTTAAAGTGGCTAAACCCAGTACTTAGGCGGCTTAGCAGTGTCCACTGCTGTCCATTGCACCTTTGACACCATCCCCTCGGTCCCAGATATAGCGATGGATACGTGTGGACTCCCACGCCTGCTTCCAAGATGCCGCCAGCCATTCGTTAATAGACAGGTACTCAGGGATAGACAGAAGCATCTCTTGTGCCGTCTTAATTTAGGGATGGTGCAGGCACCGCTGTCGCTGTGGCGTCAATCAGAATGTGCCAGTCTGGGCTTTCCTTGTCAGGGCGAGGGTAGCAGCATCCCGGCAGACGTTCCCTAGGTCATGTCAGCGAGATGTAGGATGACCCAGACCCTTGATGTCCCCTTTGCTTTAACATCCGGATCAACAGGGTCAAAGGTCAAATTTAAGAAGGGATGGGCTGATTTTAATTTGACCAGAAGTAATGATTAGCTTTTGGTTGAACCAACAATTGGTATGGAAAATCACCTTGTTCTTCTTTGTACCATAAAAAAAAAAATCCTCAAACTAACTACTGTAACTCTCTCTCATCCTGCCTCAATCAGAAGTCACTTTCATATGTCTAAACATTTTGATAATTGCAGAGGTCACAAACTGAGCCAGACACCAGGGATTTCATCACCCAGCTGTGTGTCTAAGAGTGATAGTTCTGTCGCAGACCCTCCATATTTCAGCACTGAACCCAAACCTTCAGAAACAAAGTAAGACCCTTGATATAGTTAGTTAGTTAGTTAGTTAATGTTTATTTCGGTCATAACTCATAAACCATACACACATATGGCATTTCGTACAATAAAAGACAAAACAATTAAAAACAAAAACAAAGCAGCACAAAACTGCTAGACCGAAAAGGCGTAGGCTGAAGCTTTTAGCTTATAGTGCCTATCCTGCTTGCATTAAATAAGCTATTTAAACAGAAAATCAATTGTATACTACTCAATCATTGAAAAAGAAAATATTTCTATGCTATATAAATATAAATATAAACATACATATATATATATATATATAATATTTCTAAGCTATATAAAACAGAAAATTCATTGCATAATCAATCATTGATAATATTTCTATACTTTAAATAATTGCATAAGTAACAATTACACATCACTATATTTTCTATAGTGATGTGTTTATGTTTTAACATCATGTTAAACTTATGTTATTTACGATACGATACGATACAACTTTATTGTCAGCTCTCACTGAAATTTTCTTTGTGTCCATGACGTCACCGTTCAAGATACAAACAGGACATACACAATACATTGTGTGGAAGTCTACATTTAGCATGTTGTTTAGACAGATGCTAGGTTTGAAGTTGACCATATCCTAGTTTCATTGAAACACTAAATATCTTTGCACTCCACTTATTTGTCCATTTAGACTGTTGACTAGGTTTCATGCCAGCTTGTAGATCAGTTATTTTCAAATAGCCTATAATGGCCTATGACAGTCACTTCTTTTGGGCTCGTTTTCATAGACCTGGTTTGTTATTTCTCTCACAGAATCTGGCAACAATACCCTCCTTTACATTAAGTCATCACACTGAATATCAAGGAAAAAAAATCATGGCACTTCATGTCAAAAAAGTTGCCTACCCCTACTCTAGAGGAATGGGTCTGCTAAATGCCTAAATTTACAGTCACGCTCTAATCTAATCATACTCTTAGCCTTATGTAATCTTGATGAGGTGACTAACAGGGGCAGGGCCCTATTATGCACGTCTTATTTCCAGGTCTTATGCAGTAATTAAGTCATAACGGCACCATCTTATGCACAATCGCTATTTTGCAAGTCACGCTGAACGCAAACACTTAAGACTTAAGACTCGGCAGCATAATTATTTAACTCCTGGGGGAGTGTTCATTATGTTAATTAAGGGCTCTATGCGGTATCTGCTATTTTGCCCCTTGACTTAACAAGACTCACGGCATAGCACTACTAAGACGTGGTCAGAACACTTCTTAAGCGCAAAAATAAATTGTAGGGACACCGACAGTTTCACTCGGCCTCACGCGATTGTTATAATTCAAAGTTCTATATAATCTCCAAAGTGTTTATGTTCATTTGGTGTATCAAATATGATTTTATTATCTCTCTATCAAACGCTTAAGGGTAAAAAAGTAAGTATCGGGCAGCAGCGTCTGTCTATCATGCCTGATAGACATCCAAAGCCCCCCTACTCACCTTGTAGGCTATCAATCCATCCGATCTGAAAGACTCATGTTCCAGGTGGCATTTCAAAGGCTTATTCCTTCATTAATCAATGAAATGAAATAAAATATAGGGTTTTTCAGCAGTTTTTCCCGTAGCTTAGAAGTTAAACAAATGGAGTGCGTTCCCTTACTCTCTCTCCAAGCACAGCGTTGCCGTTTACTTTCATTTTCACTTATGCTGCGCAAACATATCTGATCTATACAACACCTCACGCAGTGACTGTTTTTTTTTTGCTTGGAGATCAGATATTTTTGGGCAGCAGTAGCACTGAGCAAATTATTGAAACATACTGCTGTTGGGATTACCAATATTGTTGTTGATATTGTTGTTGATAGGCAGGAAGGTTAGAAGCCTGGACAGCAAAAGTGTTTATTGTTCAATATTCCTACTTGTTTATCACCATGTTTAAGTACTGAAACTTTATCTCTCATCCTGCCTCAGTCAGAAGTCACTTTCATATGTCGAAACATTTTCATAATTCCAGATGTCACAACCTGACCCAGAGACCAGGGATTTCAGCACCCGGCTGTGTGTCTGTGAAGAGTGATAGTTCTGTCGCAGATCCCCCATATTTCAGCACTGAACCCAAACCCTCAGACACAAAGTAAGACCATTGATTTGTATTTTAACAAAATATTAAAAAAACAATGTAGCATGTTTTTTAGACAGATATTAGTTTTGAAATGTACCTGTAATCCTACTTTCTACTTTCTTTTACACACTCAATAGTTTTTCTTTGAACTCCACTTATGTGATCATTATGCTGTTGTTTGTTGACTAGCTTTCATGCCATTTACTCTGATGTTGCACGTGTACAGTAAGTCGAGCTGGAGGAATGGGTCTGCTAAATGCCTAAATTTAAAGATGCACTGTAATGCCTTTTTTACGTCCTTTATTTCGACGTTTTCTTCGTAGAGGCTAGTTTTATTGCTGCCAATCACAGTCTCAGCCGACCATCCTGTCCCCCTTGGGCTATAGTGCGTAGCAGACCCATAGAGAGAGAGAGTTGAGTTCTGACACTAGCGTTCACTTCTTCGGGTCAGGTCTTCTACATAGCCGTCTATTGGCGAAGGCCTAAACCGGAAGTTCATGGAATGCATTGAAGTCTACGGCTCCTTGTAACTATTTCCAGCTTACATGAACCATGTGACCGGTGCTGTTTCTGCCCCCTCATTGGCGCAACTCTCTAATACAAGGCTCTGGTGCGTAGCAAAGAATCCTGTAGGGGGCGTCAACAAGTGTCACTTGGTAGCGGCGGACATCTTGGTGAGTCATAGACAGCTTGACTTAACATTGACTCTTACCCCACCAATATGTCCGCAGCTACCATGCCACGCTCCCCCCCCCCCCCCCCGTGGGGACTACACGTTGCCAAGCACTATAGGATCGAAGGGATCTATATGCAGATACTGTTATTCCTTTCTACTGTTTGTGTCTTGCGAGGCGGAGAGAGAGAGGCATTGGCAAAGCACGTTTATGTTACGGCATTGCCTATTTCTTACCTCAAATGTTTTCAGATACTGTATTTAGTGTACTGTTTAAAAGTTTAAAACGAGAATGTTTGTAATGCCCCATCTGACCATCATCTAGAATTTGATTCAGAAGGCGCAGCCAAAACAGTGTCTCCATAATGATTGTCAGCTGTGTGTGGTGGAACATGAGGTATGATAAATATACAGGTGATACAGTTACATTTAGTTTTAGTCAAAGATCAGGATCCTGGACAGCAAAAGTGGGTAAGACTTCATATTACGGTCGGGTCTATAATGCGTTTAACCACATGTATAATGCATTATAATGCACTTATAAGGCACTATAACACTTGTTATAAATGTTTATAATTATGCATAACAACTTATAACTACAGTAGGTGTATAAACTAAGTATTATAACTTATAATAATATAATTTATTAGTGCTGGTCATAATGCATTATCAACTCACAGCACATTACAGTATAAGTACCAGGTAACACTTTACAGATCGGGTCTATAATGCATTGTAATCATATTTATAATGCATTAAGTTGTCATTTATAACATTTATAATAAGTGTTTTTAAGCCTTAAGCACATTATAATGCATTATAAATGCAATTATAATGCATTATAGACCCAACCTTTAAGTAAAGTGTTACCCAAAAGGGTTCAGGCCTATTGTTCAATATTCATACTATCATCATGTTTAACTACTGCAACTCTATCTCTCATCCTGCCTCAGTCAGAATTCCCTTTCATATGTCTAAACATTTTGATAATTGCAGCGGTCACAACCTGAGCCAGAGACCAGGGATTTCATCACCCAGCTGTGTGTCTATGAAGAGTGATAGTTCTGTCGCAGACCCTCCATATTTCAGCACTGAACCCAAACCTTCAGAAAGAAAGTAAGACCATTTATTTATCTTTTAACAAAATGTTAAAATAATGTTATTTAGCATGTTGTTTAGACAGATACTACTCTGTTATTCTAGTTTCTAAATATTTTTTATTTGATAATTCCAGAGGTCACCACCTGAGCCAGAGACCAGGGATTACAGCACACAGCTGTGTGTCTGTTATGAGTGATAGCTCTGTTGCGGACCCTCCATATTTCAGCACTGATCCCAAACCCTCAGAAACAAAGTAAGACCATTGATTTATCTTTTAACATTTATCTGATTTAATACATACTCAGTCTGAATGTCTTCCCTTTGCTCAACCATTTATCAGTGGTTGGCATGAAGAACAGATTAGATCCACACTTTATATTGCCCTGGTTGAAGAGAGTTCTTAAAAGTAAGAAGGGTGGATTGACTTATTGTCGGCATTGACCGAGAACGAAGGTGTCTATCCCCTTTTCAATGCGCTAGACCCCTGTGAGATGGATTGCTGAGGTGGAGCGCAACACCTACCATCATAGGCGCAGGAATGGAAAATGAAGTGGGGGTTATTAATTGTGGGCATGGCCATACGGTCAGTTTTGGTTTAGCTCCGAAGAGTGTACAACTTTAACCAAATGGACTCCTCCGAGTTTAATTAACTGTAAGCACTTAAATGGGTTGTTTTTTGCCCACTTATGTCCCCATTTCATCCACTATTATGCCATCGCCTAGTACCTGTGATATTGGACAGCAGCGTATACATCATTCTATCAATTCATTCAAGATGTCGTGGGAAACCTGTGGCCATGAAACGTTTCAGAACTTTTCTATTTCTATTTTTTGGCCAGTAAGGTAGTCAGCTGGAGCGCTCGCTCCTTCTGGCTGGAGCTTTGACTCCTTAATCGTGTCCCCTGACAAGCCCCTGCCTCACAAGAAAGCACAATATTGAAGTTGCTGCAGCATGTCACCTCGCCTCTCGCTCTGGTCAACAGCATGTTGCTTTAGCAGCTGGATTAAAGGATATCTGTCCTTTGTATGAAAGCATTTCCCGCACGGCCTCCTTGTGTATCCAGCTTTTCTCGTGGCTGTCCATGATTGATGAGAATTTATTCCAGTTGTTTACACCAGTAGTAGGCTGTGAGTTTCAATACAGCAGTCCAGCACCGCACAGCATCTTATGGCCTCGCACAGCCTCGCACGGCCCAGCACCCAAAATATTTCCTGTTTCCATAGCACAATAGTACCCCCTTGCAGTGTTCATCACCTGAATGTAAAACATGTGCAAATCCACAGCTATACATAGCAGACTACGGTCAATGGGCCCGATTCACAAAGCTGTTTACGCCCAAATTTTGAGCGTATATGAATTCACAGAGCTTCCCAAGTTAGTAGTCTGATTCGTTAATCTTTTTCTATCTGTGAATTTTGCGGGAGGTCCGCTCTTTCTCAAGTCTGCTCCGAGGCTGACTTACATGGGATCAAAGCTTGCATATGTCTTATTGCAAATGCTTTATTCTTCATGCGAAATCAATTACAATAGTGCCAAACCTCAAATAAAATATTTATGTGCCCAAAATTTGTCAACACATAAAAAAGAAAGAAAAAAGATGTCAACAATCTATTGCTTCTATGCATATTATAGACATGACATGATGCAAATTCACCCGCTAATTATTTTCAGTTGACATTTACTAACCCTAACCCTAACCTTAGTGGGGGAACATAGAACCCGGGGAACATAGGGATGACCCCGACATTTAGAGCTGAATTATTAGTTCCCTCTGCGTGTTTGCTATTTCTGCAACTGTGGCCACCGTTTTGCTATTGGGCTTTAAGTTTTCCACCGCGTTACTATTGACCACATCAGTGATCACATGAACGCAGTCTTACTTTGATGATGATACGGTATGGGTGAAATCTTGCCGTGTCCATTAGCTTACTCCATTTCCAAAACAGTGGAGGGTTCGTCCAAAGGACAGATTGCCCTCAGTAATCAATAAAGCACTGATAAAGATTAACGGATATCTGCGGATTACAGAATCATCTTTTTACCTCGGCAAAGGTGAGTGAGCAATGTTTCAGTAGAAAGGGCTTATATAATATCCTTGCAAAGTTTTATTAGCCTTTGGTCGTGAGGTTGAACTTTGTAATCTAACTTCTTATTCTCGTCATTACACATGAGAGTAGGCTATGTAGTATTTACTTCATTAACGCTCAGTGTGAGGGATTCACTTGCGCTAACCTACAATTTGTGGGTGCGTACCGATGCGTTGTAAGCTTGTAGATCTGTCCATTGTGAAGCATGATGATGTTTATGGTCTGACGTTAAGAGTTCTCGGTTGCCTTTTATGGTGTTAAATGGGGCATAGATGATCTACACCCTCGTGACTGTCAGGCAAAAGTGAGTTTCACCCACGGTACAAATAAATACTGTATACAGCGTTTGGTGAATCGCACGTGAGATCGTTGCTTCTTGCCTAACAATTAGTCAGGGGGCCAAAGCTGATATTGACACCTAAGATAACACCTCTGGGTAAAAGCAGATAACCTATCCAGTATTTTTAACCCCTTATCATGTGTCCTAGCCTGGTTGTCATCTCAGAAAATTATGTTTAGGTCATTTTATCATTACTTAAAACTGGTCAAATCAGACCTTTTCATAATACTGACAAGTTATTTTAAATTTGCTGCTATAATGTTGAGCAAATTGAGCAAAACTGCTATGTGGCAATGTAATGAAAATACAAGTAGCAAAGCTATTATTAGTTGATGCTGGCTATAGTGATGATGCATATTATTTCAAGAGCATGATGCCCTGGTTTGCTGCTTATGATCACACCCATTATACAAAATGGGGTGCTGTATTCATAGCAGACATGGAACATCTGACACAGACAGCACCAGAGGTCTACCAGGGATTCCTATATGGTGATTTTGTAGCCAAGGAGACTAAACACAGCTTCAATGAAGTTCCTTTTGACTTTCGGCTTGAGCATATCAACACAACTGGAAAGGTTGCTGGATGGCTGATAGGCATCACTATGAGACAACTTGAAACCGTTGGTCCATCACCTACAATGAACGTGCAGTCTTGGCAGAGGATACCAGATCATTGTTTGGACTGACACATGAGGATGATGAAGACACCCACAGAGACTGTCTTCCATCAAGAATTAAAATACTACAGAATACTACAGTTCCACAGATACCACATCTTCCAACAGTAGAATGTGTCTCTGACAACTGGTGATGTTGATGTTCAGAAGATATACTGAAGGACCTTGGAAATACTGCAGAGCAAATGATCACTGATTTTGTTAAAAACTGACTGGTCATAAAAAACACAGACTTCCACGACAGCCAAAAGAAAACCAATTGTTTTTCAAGCCTCTACTACAGGCTACAGTGCAGATGCCAAGCTTGAAAAACTCCAAGTGTGTGAAGCGAGATAGGGATTTTTTCCGCCACATCATTGTCTCCATGGAAAGTGGCAGAGAGGTCAACATGGATGAGCTTCAACAAAAGGAACTATGTGCAGTCCCCCTGTCACTTGCCACAACTGATGCAATGCTCAGATTTACCAACAAAGCTGAGTATAGCTACCATACTACAAGAAGGTTCAAAGGAGACAGAGTTCCGTTCTTCCGATGTGAGAACAAGTGATGCCTTGACTCTGCACAACATGAGGGCCCACTATCAAACGAGGATTTGGAAACAGTCACTAGTGACTCATCCATAGCTACCCTCGCCAATCAATTGTGGTTGGCACATGGTAGAAGGCAGGTTGGTCCCCCAGCTTTCAACCGAAAGGGGTCTGCGTCAATATGCCGACGGCTCATCATTCCGACGGTTACTAACCCTATACCTAACCCTAACCCTAACCCTAACCACACGCGGAAGCGTAGTAGTCGGACTAATGGGATGTCGGACTTATGGGCAGTTCCCCAACCGAAGAACCTCTACAGGCCAGATGCTTGGAACTGACAGTTTATGGATGCAAGGAAAGTGGAAACCAGTGAAGTACCAGGCAGGCATTGGGCCTCATGCAGCAATAAGTTCCTAATGTTTCCTCTTACATTTCTTCCTAAGTGAATTCCTAAGAGAAGTCGAGTCAGATTCATGAAACGTTCTTAAAAGGCAGAATTGTTCGTAACTTATGTTCTTATGATGATGAATCCCAATCCTTGTAACTTGAAGGGGTATGCCAGTTAATCCCAATTACCATAGGTAGCCGCCCCACCAATCCCCATATAAGGCATGACTGCATGGCCCTGCCTGCAGTCACACCTGTGTGTGATTGCTGCTCACAGAAATCACAGGAAATCACACAGAAATAAAGTTGAGAGAATGAAGTAAAGAATACCTAAACTAGTCTAAAGATGGTTGAACACCAGACTCCAAACATAAAAATAAATAAATCAATAGTTCTGTGGAGGTACTTCTGAAGTGAACAGCAAATTATTTTTATTTAATTATTGAATGTATTTTATTATTTCTCTCACATTAATCAACATATCACCACTAGACATCAATGTAAATTTGCTGAAATTAGCATGTTATCCATATTTCATGTTCAGGAGTAGCGTTAGTAGTGGATATAAAACATTTTATTACTGAAAGCTGGTGGGTGGATATGGAGGGTCTTTAAGGTAGCAGCTGCTTGGTTTGTAATGGGGTGGAAATAGGGGTGTGGTGGGTGATATGGTGGTGCAAGGAGGGGTGTAGGGGGCTGTGTGGGGGTATGGGGATGGGTGTGACGGGTGGGTATAGGGGGGCTTTCAGGTAGGAAGGGGACGGGAACATGGGGGTGTGGCGAATGTTGGGGATATGGGGGGGGCGATGAGAGTGGGTTGGGTGGGGGGTTATGGGGTGGGTATGGGGATTGGGCTTCAACTCAACCGGGTCCGTTTGGGTTAGATTGTAATTTCAGACCCGTTGAAAACTCTAAAGCAGTTGTTCTCAAACATTTTCATGTCAAGGACCCACAAATTGACATGCATTTGGCTGCAAACCCCCGCCTGAAAATATTGTGTTTTCAAGATTTATCAAAATGTTTCGAAAATAGCCTATCTACAAGCTCAAAATGGCCAGTAATGGGACGCGTTGTGAGCTTGTAGATCGGCTATTTTCAAACAAAGTATAAAATAGGGTTAAAGTGATTAAACTGTTCCTCATTTGCTGGAACTCCCTCAAGGACCCCTGGGGGTCACCAGACCACACTTTTGAGAACCTTTTTCGCTCTAAAGATATGATAAAAATATTATTGTAATTTAAATAGAATTGTAGAATTGAAGAAACTTCGAGAATTAATTATTTTTGCACACACTTGTCACACTTAAGAACTCAAAGGCCACCCTAAGAGTGCTCTTCAGTGTGTGTAGATTCTGTTCTTACCTAAGAACAGATCACAGATAAGAAAACATTGGAGTATACCAAAATCTTCTTAAAAACGTCTCAAGTGGGTTTAAGAAGAAATTTCCTCTTAAGAACGGTTGCTGCATGAGGCCCCATTGTCTCTGTCGTAAAAGAGGGATTTTCTGCAGTGGAGTATGAGGATCTGCCTGTGCAGCTTGGTGTACAAACTCATTTGACAATGAAGAAACTGACCTTGAATAAATGAAGACATACTATCAGGAGTAGTACTAATGCCTCACTGGTGAAATTCACATAGTTGTGTTAAGTACACCGAAATAGTTATTACATCACTGTTATTACATACGTTTTATTATTTCTTTTCAAATTATTTGACCATACTAGACTGTAGAGTGCTTCATATTTACTGATTACACATACTATTTCCTGTTAAGATAATACCCAGGTACAGTACACATCAGTATTGAGTGTTGTCATGTTATATTCAGTGTGTATTGCTTTATTGTCTATTTAGCATGACAAATTGACAATGTTGTAAATATTCTTTTTTTCAGTCTTGTCTTAGACATGCTGTATGTTACCCCTTTTGGTATGATGAATGTTTTGAATTGTGTAATTTGAATACCTTTGGACAAAAACGCCACACAAGAAATAATCTTTTAGCATAATATTTACAAATCTATTGCAATAAACATTCAAAATAACTTTCCATATTGTTCTATTATGTCCTTTAATATAAAATAAAAACATATATGTCAAAGTTAAGAATTATGATGTTTATTCGGATTATAGCACAAATGAGCATTCAAATATTAAAGGGCTACTAAAAGTCACCAGTAAAGACATTCAACATGACAACCACCCTAAAACTTCTTCTATGGGTCCCTTCTAACCCAAAAAACTGGTTGTCAGCTTTTACCCATTTTTTTGGGAAAAAGTAATTTCTGTAATGTAGACAAGTGGCCATTACATTACATTACAGTCATTTAGCAATTGTCCTGTACACCAATGCAAATTACCTCTGCATAAAATACTCTAGCTATTGGTTTGAACCAAATGGACCCATAGAGGTCTGTAAACCCAGAGTGTAAAAATGGAACCAAAGATGTTATTATTGTTAATAAAACTGTTTATTGACAACAAATGTGCATATCACAGCAAATCCAGTGAAAAAACATAATAATAATAATAACTTGGAAACGACGGCATAAGCAGACGGTGCGGTGCGGGACTGGTACTGTATGTGGAAACTCAGAAAGTTTTCCTTTCTGCATTTTGCTAAATTGATCAGGTTGCGGGATACAGAAAAACAGCAGACTGTCACTGTATTGTGTTGACCTGCTTTCTGTGCATGTTGTTTACTTTATAATGAAGGCATGCCAGACATACAGATACACTCCTATTCATCCTGTAAATGGCTGTATCCTGTACTTCATGTTAATTCGTGCAGCCCAAGTTGTAAAACTCCTCTAAGTTATAGTTGTTTTTTTTATTTTACTCCCCCTAGCTTTATTCTGGAGGGTCATATTAACCCCGTATCCCAGTGGTCTTGTAGTTGTTGTAGTTAAACCCCCTATTATGGATAGGCCTATAACTTTTATAATTTCCCCCCCCCATAATGTACTTGTTTTTCATTCATTATTGCTTATTTGCCATCATCGATAATCAAATGAATTCTCTGCTCAGACATTTAGTGCTTCTCTGAAGGGTGGAGCGACAGGAGCTTTGGTGTGTCCGTGTGATTGGTCTATGGGCTAGCCTGCTTCATTTAGCTCCCAGGTGTTACACATTGTCATTAGCCAAAGACTCTGGTATTAATATGTTCCTCTGACTGTCAATTTGCCTGATGGAGACCTAAATTGTCGAAACGTTGCCTTTTGAATATAAGGTGTTATAATCCAATGTGCAGATATTGCATCTTTTCTTTGCCTTGATATCCAGCACCTGGCCGAAAACAGGTATAATGCAATTTCCTAATTGAACTATAGCCTCTTGTACAATGACCATGAAAACACACTAGCAACATACAACCATTTGCTCTTGCTAAGATTATAGCTTTGAATATCAATAACATTATTTGGGTCATTAAGTCTATTGTATGAATTGCTTTCACCTCCACAGAGAGAAGACACCTAGACTGAAGACACCCAGTCAAATCAGAAGTGGACAAAGTAAGAATTGACAGAATTAATATTAACATTTAAAGAACTGAAATCCTTATCTGGCAGAATACATAGGCTAAATGTCCACATTGTTTTATCAGTATCCATGTGCAAATTAAACATCTAAAACAAACAACCCAATGTCATTCATTGTGAATGTTTTTCATGATGAATTGTATATTTTCTGGAGGATAACAAAAGGCATACACAGCTGTAAGGAAGTAAAGTTATACATTAATGTTGAATATTTAAAATGTACTAATTCTCTTCTCATAGATGATGCCAGTTTGCAGGAGGATTTAAATGATTACAAAATCATTTTGAACAGTCTTGATTGCGTGAAAGACGACATCGCTGAAGAGAGTGGAATCTCCCTCATCAGCATCTCCACAGAGCTCTACATCACAGAGGGAGAGAGTGGAGGGGTTAATAAGCAACATGAGGTGTGGCAGCTTGAGACAGCTTCTAAGATGGAAACCCTCCATGACACACCAATCAACTGCTGTGACATCTTTAAACCCCTCCCAGGCAGAAAGACACCCATCAGAAGAGTTATGACCAAGGGCATTGCTGGCATTGGAAAAACATTCTCTGTGCGTAAGTTCACTCTGGACTGGGCAAAGGGTTTGGAAAACCAAGATGTAAACCTTGTGGTTCTATTTTCATTTCGGGAGCTGAACTTGGTCAGAGATGAGCTGTACAGTCTTCTCACATTGATCCATGTTTTTCACCCAACATTAAAGAAGGTCACAGCAGAGCAGCTCGCTGTCTGGAAAGTTGTGTTCATCATTGATGGTGTAGATGAAAGAAGACTTCCACTGGACTTCCACAACAATGACATTGTTTCTGATGTTACAGTGACATCATCAGTGGATGTTCTGTTGACAAGCCTCATCAAGGGGCTTCTGCTCCCCTCAGCTCTCCTCTGGATAACTACCAGACCTGCAGCAGCAAATCAGATCCCTCCTGCATGTGTTGACATGGTGACAGAAGTACGAGGGTTTACAGATCCCCAGAAGGAGGAGTACTTCAGGAAGAGATTTGATGAGAAGCTGGCCAGCAGAATACTCTCACACATGAAGACGTCACGGAGCCTCTACATTATGTGTCACTTCCCTCTCTTCTGTTGCATCATGGCTACCATTCTGCAGAACATGTTGAGGACAGATGAGACACTACAGCTGCCCAAGACCCTGACTAGGATGTTCTGCCACTTCCTGTTGGTTCAGACAGAGAAGAGGAAGCATAAATATGATGATGTGAATAAAAAGAAGCTCATGGAGACTGACTGGGAAGTTCTTCTGAAGCTGGGCAGGCTGGCTTTTCAACATCTAGAGAAGGGTAGCATCCTGTTCTACCAAGAAGACCTGGAAGAGTGTGGTCTTGATGTGAAGGATGCCTCCCTGTACTCAGGAATGTGCACAGGCATCTTCAGAAGAGAGAGTATGCTCTTCCAGAGAATGGTCTACTGCTTTGTTCATCTGAGCATCCAGGAGTTTCTGGCTGCAGTTTACCTGTTGCACTGTTTTGCAGAGAAGAACATTAAAGTTCTGAAGGCATTCCTGGAAGTCTCTTATTCTGAAAATGAAGATGATACTAGTCACATGTCCCTGGATGACTTCCTGGAGAGAACCATCAAAAAATCCTTGGACAGTCAAAATGGCCACTTGGACCTTGTTGTCCGCTTCCTTCATGGCCTCTCACTGGAGTCCAACCAGATTCTGTTAGGATGCCTGCCTGCTCAGATAGAGAACGGTCCAGAGAGCATCCAGAGAGCCATCAACAACCTGAAGGACATGCGCACTGATGATAATGACTCTCCTGACAGATGTATCAACATCTTCCACTGCTTGATGGAAATGAACGACCATTCTGTATATCAGGAGATCCAACAGTACCTTAAGTCCAGGGACAGACTGAAGATAAAACTCTCTGAGACCCAGTGTTCAGCTCTAGCCTACATGCTGCAGATGTCAGAGGAAGTTCTGGATGAGTTGAACCTGGACACATACAACACATCAGATTTGGGACGATGGAGACTGATCCCAGCTGTGAGGAACAGCAGAAAGGCTCGGTTAGTCATTTGAATTGAAAACATATTAGAACAGAGTAAACTTACCTCCTCACCTAACACTATAGCTTACCTTAAAAGGCCTGCTCCTTGTATGGTAATCTCGGACGGCCCCTTGTTTCATGGTCAGATCGTCTCCAACACTGCGTCTCAACAGCACATTCTCTCTCCCAAGATGGCAAACGGGTGACGGCTTGGGATGGATTTGTAATGAGTACTCACACAATGTAGTGTCCACCTTTATACTTACACTATGTTTTAGTGAACTATAAAAGTTCACTAAAACCTAAAAAAAAACATTAACACTAAATGATGGACCTCAAACAGGATATACAAAATAAAACAAAAGTAAAGTGAGCCAAGGAGTAGGCAGTAGCTTAGCTTGATAGCACACTATGCTAAGTAGTTAGCTTATTTATCTATCTATCTATCTATCTATCTATCTATCTATCTATCTATCTATCTATCTATCTATCTATCTATCTATCTATCTATCTATCTGTCTGTCTGTCTATCTATCTATCTATCTATCTATCTATCTATCTATCTATCTATCTATCTGTCTATCTGTCTATCCGTCTATTTGTCTGTCTGTCTGTCTGTCTGTCTGTCTGTCTGTCTGTCTGTCTGTCTGTCTGTCTGTCTGTCTGTCTGTCTGTCTGTCTGTCTGTCTGTCTGTCTATATTTGCTGGTGCCTATACACTTAAATACATCTATACAAAATTGTTGGACATTTTGTTAGATCATCACCTCCTGGTTTTTAATATTATTTTGTTATTAGTTCTTAACATCAATTATAATAATAATATCTAAGAAGGTAACATCAATATAAATTAAAAACCTGTCCACAACAAGTCCCTCATACTGGATGATATATGGTCACATATACATGTATTTTCATGTAATCTGTATTTACAGACTTATAGGCTGTAACCTCAGAGAGACACACTTTGAAGTTCTGGCTTCAGTTCTCAGCTCTAATCCTTCCCATCTGAGAGAATTGGACCTGAGTGACAACAGATTGCAGAATTCAGGACTGGTCTTGCTGTGTGCTGGACTGAAGAGTCCATATTGCAGACTGAAAATTCTCAGGTCAGATTAATTTAACAACATTGTTTTTGATCAGTCCCATTTCAGTAATTGTTATGTGAATATAATATGAGTAATGTGGGGAGGCTTTATTTGAATAGTGGAGGCTTTATTTGAATAGTGAATATGGTGATATCATGGTAAGCCACACTGACTAGAAATCCCCTAGTTTAGAAAATTTAGCAAGGCCAGACAAGCTCTACCGCATTATAAAGAGCCAGACCACCAGATTCCTGATTTTCTTTGCCTGGCCTGCCACACTGAAACACTTTCCCTTATGACAGACTGTTTTTCCTTATGTTTGATTACCTTCCTTGGTGTGTATTTGTTCCCTCTGCAAGCTACTTTCCTATGTGACCTGACTGATGCATTTTTCTTATATTACGTCAAGCGGACTATGTCACTAGCACATAAGACTATACCATTCTGGTGCTGTACTTCATATACTGTTCCTGCTAATAACCTTTTTCACCTGCACCTTATGTCTAACCCCATGTACACACCTGATTTTATGAACTTTATGAACCTTATGCCTAACCTCATGTGCATACCTGCTACAGTACATGTTTGTTATATGTATGCATGTACATGTCTTTGTGTTTCTATTCCTTTCCTATTTTCTCCTTGCTTGCTCTCACTCTGCCCACCCCCCTTTCCCCCTGAAAACTGCGATGATGGAGCTTGCACAAAAGAACAACAACAACTGTAAACCTGTGTTGTGACAATAAATCTGATTATGAGGGAACATGATATACACTTTGTTTTGATGAACTCTGACTTTCTGTATTTACAGACTTGTTGGGTCTAAACTCAATGAGACACAATGTGAAATTCTGGCTTCAGCTCTTAGTGCTGATCCTTCCCATTTGAAAGAATTGGATTTAAGTCACAACAAACTGCGGGATTCATTCCTAGAGCTTCTCTCTGCTGGACTGAAAAGTCCACATTGTACTCTGGAGACTCTCAGGTCAGATTATTTATTTTGGTGATTGTAATATGAATATGGCAGTGATACTTTATTTGAAGAGTGTAAATGAGGTTGATATCAATGGTAACCCACACTAATAATAGTGAGAATAATGATAGGGTACAGTGATAGCAGCATCTACAGCTATTCCAAGATATATTTAACATGTTACCAGCTCCAATTACATTTGACATTTTTGCTAGATCATCATCCTCTGGTAAAAACCTGTCCAAAATAAGTCCCTTATACTGGATGATCTATGGTCACCTATGTATGCATTTACATGCAATCTGTATTTACAGACTTGTAGGCTGTAACCTCAGAGAGACAGAATGTGAAGTTCTAGCCTCAGCTCTCAGCTCTAATCCATCTCTTTTGAAAGAACTTGACCTGAGTAACAACAACCTGCAGGATTCAGGACTTGAGGTGCTGGCAGTTGGACTGTTAAATCCACATTGTAGTCTGGAGTCTCTCAGGTCAGATTCATTTAACATTATTGCTTGTTTTAGTGATTGATTATAATATGGATATAGCGGTGATACTTTATTTGCAGTGCATCAGAATAATATAAGGTACAGTAACTACAGTTTGCACAGCCATGATGAGATATATTTAAAACATGAATACCTCTATATTAGTTGTTTGATGTTTTGTTAGATCATCATACCCTTTTTTTTTAATATTAAAATGCTTTTTCGGGGGAGGAAACTATGTAGAGGACATGCAAGTGCTTGTCTTGTTTCACTCAATGTCTTGTGTACGTGCAACTTTTTAAAAGATGATAACCTGTTGCCATCTCAGACGGCAAACTCCACCGCATTCTTTACATGGGCATTTGCCTGCCAGTTCGCTCAGGTATGCCTCACAGGCCTCAAGCCCTTACTGAGATAAGAGTCAAACAAAATGAGCACTCCCTGTCCTTCTGGCCCATCCAGTCTCTTGGGTATATACTCGGAATAATGCATTTTATAGCAGGCAATAAGACATTTGGTGTTTGATTATGTCTTTAGAGTGACTCACTGCTGGTTGTCAGAGAGATGCTGTGGAGTTCTGGCTTCAGTTCTCAGCTCTAATCCCTCTCTGAGAGAATTGGTCCTTAGTTTCAACAACTTGCAGGATTCAGGACTCAATCTGCTCTCGGCTGGATTGAAGTGTCCACATTGTAGACTGCAGATCCTGAGGTAAATATTGTGTTTTCTCTCTGTGTGGATCTGTACATGAACATCAACGTTAGTTTGTTAAATTCTTTATTTCTCTGAAGTCTGTCAGGCTGTGGAGTCACAGAGGAGGGCTGTTCTTCGCTGGCTTCAGCTCTGAAATTCAACCCCTCCCATCTGAAACAGCTCGAGCTCAGCTGTAACCACCCAGGAGATTCCGGGCTGATGCTACTTTCTGCTGTAGTGGAAAATCTCAAGTGAGTAGAATTAGACTGTGTGTGTGTGTGTGTGTGTGTGTGTGTGTGTGTGTGTGTGTGTGTGTGTGTGTGTGTGTGTGTGTGTGTGTGCGTGCGTGCGTGCGTGCGTGCGTGCGTGCGTGCGTGCGTGAGTGCGTACGTGTGATGTTTCACATACAGCCACAAACAAAAATTTAGACCCTTTTCATATCAGTGCTGCCATTGAAAATGAATAGGAAATAATCATACTTGTTTTGAGATGGGTTTTTCAATGTGATTGTGATCATTCTATAGTAAGGGAAATGTTGCAGCTACAGCAAATATGCTAAATAATCTAAAAACAACTAACGCTTCTAACCACTCTACTCCAAGCAGTTGATTTTTTAGACAGACGGGTTGCTTGGTTAAAATAATGGTAGGGGAAACACTGTAGTGTCAGGTAGTGGAGACATTGGGCCCTATTTTGCACGTCTTAATTACTGCCAGGTCTCATGTCTTAACTTAACAGGTCAGGGCTGGTTTGTTATTTTGAGGACTGTAAAATGCACAGGCGAGGCGGTAGACGCTAAAACGTCTACCTAAAGTAGTCATGGGTGTCGTTTGGGCGTTACTTTAATCAAACCAATCAGAGTATTGCCTGCCATTCCCTTTAAGATCAGTGCAAGACACAGCACTATTTTCCGTGCTGTGCTTTAAGTGGTGAGATCAGAAGAGAAAGAAACATCTCATTGAAAGGAGAGATGTCCAAGTGCATGTATGGCCGTCACAATCACTGTAGCCGTTGTCTAATTATGTGACTGCCTGATGTCCAAAATAAATCTGTGATATCTCTTAACAAACCAATTTAATATTCACATTGTCAGTTGCCTATCATTAAAGCAAAAAAGCTGATGTGACGCATTTTATGCTTGTAGATCAGATATTTTTGCGCAGCATAAGTGAAAGTTAAAACGCTGCACTTGGAGAGAGAGACAGGTAGAGAACGTACTCCATTTGTTTATCTTCTAAGCTACAGGCAAAACAGCTGTAAACCTTTATTTATTTCATTAGAGTTATGAAGGAGGTCTTTAAAATGCCACCTAAATTGTGAGTGGAACATGAGTCTTTCAGATCGGATGGATTGATATAGGGTGAGTAGGGCTTTGGCTGCTGTAGCGAGTAGCGGTATGGGGATTAAAACCAGATGTCACCCGGCATGTCCACCGAGAGGCCTTTCTTAAGTCATCTTGGGCAGACACCCAGATAAACCATCCGATTCAATCCCACAACGCACTCGGCTATTTTTGAGACGAGACCCTCTGCTCAAAGGGTTTTATCTAAGGTACGATTGAGAGACAGACATATGTCAAACTGTCATTCACTCGCTGGCGTTTTGACAGTTCAGTTTATCTGTCAAACTAAAGATCACGGATCCACTGAACGTTTGCGACTCGGCCGATAGCTTTCAAGGAAATGAGTTAAGTTTCAGCACGAGTGCAAAGGTCAGAATTAGTCCGGTCAGTATGTGGACCCCTTTCAATAAATAATGTACCGACAAAGTCACTGTTTTGTCCTTGAAGCAAATAGCCGGGGCTTATTTAGTCCATCATAATTACTGAGGAAGGGGAGAGAGCCGAAAGGCCGGGCTCCCTATTTTACACCCACAAGCCTATTGCATAGCGACGGTCAGTAATGTATTCCCCAACAGTAATACACAATTCAGTATAGTGTCACTGTCAGTGGGCGAACACACTGAGGCCTCTATTCAAAACTCGTCTCGATTTGCCTTTCTGAAAATAAATGACAGGATCTGAGTGTTACCACCTCGACTACAGTATCGTCAAATAATAATAGCCACCTGATTACGACTTAGAATTATTTATGAGCTCTGATATCTGCTCAGCTATAGGACAGGCAGGTATTGCGCAGTACCCCTCTCCCCTAAACATTTATCAGAACCAGTCAGAACGCAGGTGGTTACAAACCAACTGATATCCTCTTTTCTCCCTTACTCCGGTTTTTGAATTATGGCGTCATTAAAATTCAACAGTTATGAATTAGCCCGACTTTTAGAAAATACTAACGAGTCAAACCGCATAATTCTTCCTGTCATCTATCTCCCGTAGTAATCATGAGGTGTGATTTATGTATCAATAAATGAGTGTGTGGATGCGTGTACAGCCGTAATGCATTATGTGCGTGTCTTACCTCATCGGTTCCAGGGTTCTCGTGAAAGTAGATAAAAATAGAAAACTTACTTTTTCATAAGGTATTTATTTCTCTCGGTAGAAAACAGATAATGGAAAAATATATATTTTCTCCAAAAACTGGAATATTGGTTTAAAACCCCCCCAGATAAAGTCAGTCGTTAGTCAGTAAAAAGTCAAAAAGAATTAAAAGATGTATTTTCCATAAAAACCTCTGAAAATGTTCAGAGTCCAAAACAGTCTAGAAAAAGTTAGAGTATTGAAAAATCAAATCCGTTCAGAGATCAAGTCCCCAAAATCAAAAACCAAAAAATATTCTAAGTCCGGAGAGAGCCCCCGGGGGAGGGAAGCCCCCCCCCCGGCCGTAAATTCAATCACCTACTCCTCCGCGCCTCTCGACCTCAAAATTGACCCTCTATTTATACAGAAATCTTGGCTAAAAGTTCACTGGGTTCATCTCAGAATGAGTGAAAACCAGGGTCAAATGGGTTCGGACACAATGTACCTTTATGATCCACATGTTTGTCATTGGTAAGTCACATGTATACAGGTGTCTTAGTCAGTTTAACCACGTGTAAAACTTCAGAACTCCCTGTACCAGTTTGGGGACTTTCCCAAACGGCACATGTCGCCACAGCTGACAACGGGAGTTCATCTATCGGTCAACTCAACTCAGTGACCTTTGGTGTATGACATCATTGTCATTATTTTCCACAGATTATAGCTAAATAATCATTCTTCTCGACTTACAAGTTAATACATACTTTGGTAAACAATAATATAATCCCATATAAAGGTGATTAAATATTTGTTATATGTGTATATGTGAACACCAGTGTTTAAACCCCATATTGATTTAAACATCTCTATCCCTTCTCCAGGCAGGCTATTCTCTACACTATAAGCTGTAGTATATTCCTGCAAACCTGGAATGACAACCTAACCTTACCTCACAAGATTTACGGTCTAGGTTGCAGCTTAGAGAGAGAGAGAGAAAAAATGATAGAGAGGCCTGCACTTTGTATAAGCGGGGGAAGCTAGAGCTAATTAGCTTGCCTCCCTATTCTCTGCTTAGACAGATGACAACCTTCATGATTTATTATTCTAGGTAGAAGCTCACAGAGAGAGAGAGAGATAATGGTAGAGAGAGCTGCACTTTGACTAGCCGGGGGAATAGCCCCCACCCGCGCTAACCTCTCTCCTCCTCCCACCTCTCGGTGTCTCTCTGTATGCTCTTAGACAGAGAGGCCTACCTTCTATGCAATGCAAATCAGGTATTATTCTTATTTACCAGGTTACAGATATTATGTGAAATAAGTGTATTCATTATTAACATAATTTAGCCATGACTTTCAACACTGCCCATCGTGCTTGCATGCGTAATGTGCGCCCGCCGCCGCCCGACACTTCCTTTTCGCCCCGTAGTCTTTGATAAAGGGATTATAAAATCAAATTAACATAGACACTTCACAGATTATAGAGAACTTTGAATTATAACAATCGCTTGAGAATTGACCGAATATGGCTTAGTTTAGGCTGCCCTAGCGTGTCTGATATCCTGTCTAGAGGGGCGGGTTCAAAATCTCCGGAGACAGAATCCGCCGGATCCCATTGGTTCACCAATCTGTGCTCCCGCCCCCGCGCCCCTCCTCCTCCCCAATGTGCAATATCACCCACTTCCTATTCCAGGAACGTCAACAGGCTGGTCCAGGCTCTTATTTTTAGATGTGATCCTGAGGACGTCTTAGTGCTAAGTGCTGAGTCTTAGTAAGTCAAGGTGTAAAATAGCAGATACCGCATAGCGCCCTTAATAACATAAAAACTCCCCAAGACACTAAATATGCTGTTGAGTCTTAAGTGTTTGTGTTCACCGCGGCTTGGAAAATTGTGATTGCGCATAAGATGGTGGCGTTATTTCTCAACTCTTTGACTACCAGAAATAAAACATAATTTGCCAAGCCACTGCCAGCGATTTTCGAGGGTTTTCACTAACCTAAAATCATCGAATATTTATTTCCAGTATGATCGATCCCCAGATCGCTTTAAAAGACGAGTCTCGCAGAATCGGGGGTATAAAAGCGTGCCGCCGCGATCATCCGTTCCATAGTTGTGGGCAGTTGAATGTAGGCCAATGTCGCCAAAAAGCAACAGAAACAGAGAAAAGGCCATTCTTCCACATCGAATAACAAGGAAGTGAATGGGCTGTTTTTTTTTGTGATCACGTGACCGGCTGCTTCTCTACTTCACTGGGAGCCAAACGGTGACCCATAGGCGGGCGAATAGCGCCATCTAGTGGAAAACCACTGAAAACACCGTAGCAAAATATGACGAAAAATCTCGTCATTGGCAACAAAAGAGTTAATTACTGCAAAAAATACATGCAAAATAGGTCCCATTGTGTTATACTTATACAGATATTGATGCATTTTTGTTCTACTTTTACAGTATGAATCATGGAGGACAACACTGGATTGAACCTCAACTCCTTAGAAGATGTGAGTATAAATATGTCAATATCACACAATGCCATTTTATTCACTGTCACCGCTATAAACCGGGGGGACTCGGCGCCATGACTGTCATGGTATGACAGTCATGTTTCAGGGCTAGGCTGAGATCTACAGCTCACAGAGATCTACAAGCCAGATCTGCTATTTTCAAAAGGTTTTTATACATTTGAAAACTTCAAATGGGACATTCTGCATAATGAGTACTTTTACTTTTGATACCATTTTATACTTTTGCACTTTTACTCATAGGCACGGCAGCCATTTCTGCACATTAAACATTCTGTACTCACAATAGATGTCCCTCCAACGTCCAAACATCTCCTAAATTCATCATTTCTAGTTGAAAACATTTTCTATTCTCTGTCTCATCATAAATCCACACAATGTTTACTTTTCTCCCTCGTCACCCGTGAGTTGTAACTTCTAGTGTTGCCATTTATTCTGTGAGAGCAATAAGCAACCGGTCTATGAATATTATATGTTTATGAATTGATTGCTTTTTTCATAGATTTTACCTGGCAACCCCCCCCCTCTCCCTCTCCCTCTCCCTCTCTCTCTCTCTCTCTCTGTCTCTCTGTGTCTCGAGTGCGCTCCGGTGCGCAATTTCCGAACGCACCCTTTGATTACTAGCTAGCTCAGCTGTATGATCGCCCCCCCCCCCCCTCCCCCAGCGTGGCGCAGCGCGGCGCAGTGTGCAGTTACACCCGTCCAGTGACCGTCGTCGCCACACAAATATAAATGAATTCTTAATACATTTGCTACGTCTCTGTTCCGGGGGGGCCCCGTGTGTCGGCGGGCCTGTGTGTGTGTGTGTGTGTGTGTGTGTGTGTGTGTGTGTGTCTGTGTGTGTGTGTGTGTGTGTGTGTGTGTGTGTGTGTGTGTGTGTGTGTGTGAGTGTGAGTGTGTGTGTGTCTCATTCAGTGAATGATGTTTTTAATGTTTACTGTCTTGTTTTCTCATCAGATTTCCATCGTCTAACAATGGACACAAACACAGCAAACAGAAACCTCTCTCTTTCTGAGAACAACAGAAAGGTGGCATGGATGGAGTCATATCCTGATCATCCTGACAGGTTTGAGATATATCATCAGGTTCTGTGTACAGTAGGTCTAACTGGATGCTGTTACTGGGAGGTAAAGTGGGGTGGAATGATTTCTATAGCAGTGACTAACAGAGGGATCAACAGGAAAGAACGGGGTGGTGACTGTAGGCTTGGATACAATGTTAAGTCCTGGAGTCTGGTATGTGATGGTTTACTACGTAACAGATACATTGTCAGACACAATAGGAATAAAACTATCCTCCCTGTCAGTCCCTCTGGCTCCAACAGAGTAGGAGTGTATCTGGACTGGCCTGCTGGGACTCTGTCCTTCTACAGAGTGTCCTCTGACATACTGACACACCTGTACACCTTCCAATCAACATTCACTGAACCGCTCTACCCTGGGTTTGGGTTATTCTGGTCCATCTCCTCCTCTGTGTCTCTGTGTGAGGAAAGATAGTGTCTAGTTTCTATGTGAGGGCAGAGAGCCTCTCGGTGTACAGTGTGGTTGTGCCACAAAAGAAGAAATAATGCTTCATAATCTGATTTTATAATAATTTGGAACAGATATGGTGGGTGGGGTTGGGGTGTAATTAGCAACAGAGTTTACACAATTTCTTTGTCATTTTTCAAAGATTTTCACGATTTGTATTTCAAAGATGTTCTGCTGTACACTACAGCTCACATTCCAAGCCCCCTGCTAGCTTATTAGCCACTCTAATCAAAAAAAAATGTCCAAAACTGTTACTTTTCAGAAAATGCTAAAAAGGGGAGAAAAAATGCATGCGTGCGTGCCCACCCGCTCTCGAGTCTCGCCTAGGCCCGACCTATACTAGCGTTCTGGCTACGCCACTGCCCCACACACACTTAACCACTATCACTTTTAAATGTTTCCAAAATAGCAAAAATAGCCGATCTACAAGCTCGTAGATCGGCTATTTTCACTACCTCTGTGCAACACCATTATAACGAAGTAGGGCATTAATTCACAAAGAAACAAGAAAACATAGAAAGTTGAAAAATTGAGATACAATGTTCCTGCCCATCAGCGATGTGTCATCTTACTGCCAACCACCTTCAGTGCATGTGCGTTTCATTAAGGTGTTTCTCTGTGTCAGCATGAAGTGTAGCGTACAGGTAGTGTAGCTGTCCATGTACAGGAGCTGTCCATGCTCTCTACTGCAACTCTCTATATACCGGCATAGACTATACATCACTCAGACGCCTTCAACTTGTACAAAATGCTGCTGCCCGCCTCCTCACAGGTACAAGAAGACGCGAGCACATTACCCCTGTCCTTGCCTCTCTACACCGGCTCCCTGTAAAATTGATTTTAAGGTGTTTTTATTTATATACAAATCATTAAATGGGCTGGGACCATCCTACCTCGCCTTACTTGTGAAACCCTATGTCCCAGCCGCAGGGAATTGAGGTCTGCTGACAAATTTTAGCTGGAGGTTCCAACCCAAAAATTCAAAAAGACCAGGGGTGACCGCTCTTTCACGGCCACGGCCCGCGACTCTGGAACAGCCTGCCCCTCCATATCCAATCCCCCCAATCGATTGGGGTTTTTAAGGCAAAATCCATCATTTTTCCCTCGCTTTTAATAGCATTTAATTACATCTTTTGCTTTTATCTTTCCTAATCATATTTCTACTTTGCCTATTCATAATTATGTCTATGTACGTAATATTATAAGTATTTAGTCTATTTGTAATGACTATTTATACATATTCTCCTCCCCTCTTTTACGTTGTCTTTTAAAGTGTCTGCCTTTGTTGCTCTGAAATGTTTTGCGAACTTGCTCTGTCGTTTTGCATTGATGTTTTTGAATTGCCTGTACAGCACTTTGGTTCAGCTTGCCTGTTTGTAAACGTGCTATATAAATAAAGCTTGATTTGATTTGATTTGATGCTGGCACGCAGTAACATCTACAGTAAAGGAAGTACACAAACAATTGATGTTCCGCTGTGAAAAGGCTATGAAAACTAATAGAATACGCACATCACTTCATTGAGGTGCTGGGTTGGAAAGTAATATGAAGAAAAAGAATAAACCCGCACACTCGTCTGCTCCAAGGTAAATTTATTGACAACGTTTCGAGCCAAGGCTCTTCATCAGGTCAAACTCAAGAAGTGTGTACCTCACCCACTTATATAGGCTAGTGAAAAGGCTCCTTCAGACTCTATCCTATAAAATCTAAATGTCTGCTGTGAAAGGACACATTCTATCCACAATCAGTCATCAACACAGGGAGCATTAGAACTTACATAGTGCTGTACAAACCTCCACTCCACATCAGAAATACTTGCCATCACTGTGGTCAGCTATTGACAGAGATGACACTCAGGACTGATGATAATGATGATGATGATGATGATGATGATGATGATGATGATGATCCTATGCTAACAGGATTATTTCTTGAATTCCCCTAAACACTTGTTTGAAGTGTGAGTGTATTGAATGTAGTATTTCAAGATTATAAATGTGACTGTGTTGTTACATTATGGATGAGGAATTGTAAGCATGTTAAGCAAGAATTATGGTGTTATTGATAATGGCAAAAAATGATTAGTTCCAATAGTAGTGATATAAAAAGTATTGTTTTGTAAATATACCCATCTTCAAGAAAATGACAACAGGCTATTGGATTTACATTGTGTCATTGTTCCATCAATTAATACAATAAATAGCGTGCAATGAGGATGATGTCATTCAGATATACTGATTCAAACCTATGATACTGATATACGTATGTAAACCTTATTATTTTATATGGACTTAAATTTTGCGCACAGCCTGGTGTGACACTCTGGTTCATACTACTGTATATGGATATTGTTTACACACTCGGGGAACCAACAATTTATTGTAAATAAATAAATGAAGTAATAAAGTAATGAATAAAAACATGAATTCATTAATTAATTTGGGGGTGAACAGAGATAGAAGTGTAGTGTTTTTTTCAGTTTTTTGTTACTTGAGTTGAGAGACCTTGATTAGAAAAGATGGTTTTAGTAACATAAAATGTATTCAGCTCTGTCAATTTCCAGTTAGCCCAGCCTGGTGGGGATATGAGAGCAAAGAGCTCTCAGAGCACCCCTTTCTAGTTCTCCATGTAGTCTTCAGTCAGGCCACCCATTTCTTTAGCTTTAGTTGTGTATTTTCATCTCATAATGATTTATGACATTATGAGCTATGCCGTTGTTGTTAGAAAAGAGGGTGTTATGATGTGCCGTGACAGACCTGTCACTCTTGGTTCAATAAACCCTAAAGTTCAGTTTATAGACGACATACACAGAAATGACCGTTCACATGCGCAAGGCATCTTTATTGACAAACAAGGGAGATTCCCTCTATACTATGTGAATAAAAGAACAGCAAATTAATGATATTAAAACAATACGACCTGATATATCACGAAGGCAAATCGCTCCACATCTAAGTCTGCATGCAAACAAGCGTTCGGTTGAGCGCCTGGAGAATTCTGAAGTTCTTATCTATTACATTCAGTATATCAACGCTGTGGCTATCAAGGCCTGTCTTCTGACTGCACTCTATAAAGTGAAGGTTGACGGCCCAAGGTTCCACAATGGACCATCAAGCCCTCCTTGGGTACGAATTTAGTACCCACAACAACACAAGATTAAACACTAAACAGTACTTTATAGAAATTATCCACTTGCATAACATTTTTCATGTTTAAAAAAATCAGGTCCCATTATTCTCTTTTTGAGTCATGTGAGCCGAGGAAAACCCTTTTCTTTGAAGGGGAAACTCTGAACTAGGCTGGGGCAGTCCCAAACCTACCATCTGGACATGAGCTCTTATTGGGGACAATTACATCATTTGATTCCATATTGCATTGCTAAACTTAGGGTCCCTCAGTGGGGCATTCCCACTGAGTTTTCCTTTACAAGCAACTATTCTAACATGTGTAATATATATATATTTAAAAAAAAAAAAAAAATCATTTATCTTGTTCTCTGTGTGCATTTTTGGTTTCTTCTCCAATTCCTCTGGTTGAGGTGGTCACCTTTCCGAGCCCGGAGGAGGAGGTTCCGACAGAGCCCAAGACTAGGCCCCCCCCCCAACCCATCCAGTGCCATTAACGAATGTACTTGGCACTGAATGAGCTAAGAGGCGGAGGTCCCACTCCCGAGCCCCCCGGGTCCGTACCCTCCTGGGGCCTGAGACCGGAGCCCCCCGTATTATACACAGGGGCCCCAACCCCCAAGCGCCAGTCAGATCCGTACCCTCCTTGAGGTCGAAAGTCGGGGCGTAGATATCGTGCAGGGGTGTTCTTCGTCAAGTTCAGCATGGGGGCCCAGGTGGCAATAAAATGTTTCTGTGGTGTGTATTGGGATCACTCTGTCACTGCTCTCTTATCACTTGCCATTTGCGAAGGGCAAGACAGCCTATATTTAATGTGCCTAAAGCTGCCAGGGAGATCGCTACGATCAGATTATGTCCCCCAACATTACTATCAAAATCAAAATCAATATGTATTCTGGGGTCGTTCAGTGGCCTTGGGCAGCATAGATGTACCCCATGAAACAATGGTATGTTCCTGTCTGGCTGAGAGTGATATTGGTACTACTCAAATTAAATGTGTAGTGTCCCTCCTTTATCTAAAAAAAAATTGGGTGGGGGTTTGATGGTGAGTCTTTGATCTCTATCATATTATTTCCCTCCTTGACCTGACACCCGGCAGGGCACACAGCATAGGAATGTGCAGAGGCCAGGGTGCCACCCTCCTTTACCTTTTTTGACATACACAACAACACATACCATACACAAAATGTAATTGGAAACACAACAAAACAACTTTCCTGTGCTTTATGCACAGGTCAATTGACATTATTCTCGGGCTGTACAAGATTGTACAATTCTCTTCTGCAACCCATGACCTGTTTCAGAGAAACCAACGCACACAAACACCTCACTTCGCTGTATGTGAATCAAATCAAGCCAGAGCACAAAAAGAGCCAACACGCACACAGCATGTTTCCGTTCAGTTAACTAATTTGACATTGGCCTGTATAATTTAGTTTAATTTGAATATATATAGTTTGATTGTGACATTTTATTTAACACTACACATTACAACAGTTTCACTTCAATTTGGTTGTTTTCTCTGATTAAGCTATTATAGTTACTTTAGTCTATGATGTCACTATACATCAGATGTAATATTATATTACTACTGGTGAAATATTATTATGTGATCTTTTGAAACTTTAATCTATGCGAGTCAAAATCAGGTTTACTCTATAATATATTAGTGCAACTAATTGTTTGTTTGTTAAAGCAGAAATACATTTGTTTTAAATTCCACTTAATCTCTAATAAGTATCATGTTTGTCTCCTCTCTAGTGTATGTTATTTGTAAAAAAGAATATATATATATTTTTCTTTTTATTGTGTCCCACCCAGAGCGATAGAAAATGTATTTGTTTACACATGTCGAGGCCCCAACAACAACGATTAGCAGTAAGTCAACCTTGCTTCAGATATTCCCACTTCTTGCTTAGAAAGTGTGTCCTTCTCCATGGCATAGTAGTTCCAGTGTCTGTAACAGATAAAAGTTTGTCAAAAGTCACGCAAGCTTTCCCAAGGCTTGCTCTCTGGATGCCATAGGTGTCATCGGAAGTGAGTCTCGTGAACACTGCAGTTTGCAATGTTGGTGCCCCTCTGCCTCAGCATGTCGATCAGACAGAATTATAGGGCCTTCCACTGCATGTTTCCAGTTCATAGAAAGAAATGACCGTCCGCCAACCAGTGTTGCAGTCCTCGAATGTGAAACCAACCCATTTCTAAAGTCTGAGATAGTTGTAATAACAAAAAAATATAGATATACTAATGTAACAATACATAGAAGCGTTTGGGCTTTCTGTCCACTGTTACATTCTTAAAATTATTATAATAATAATTATTATTATTACTTATTTTAAATATAACCTATTTATTTTACACTTACACTCTACTTACTTAACCACACGGTCAAATTGGCTTTTCTCTTTATTATTATTATATATATTTTTCTTTTTACTGATATTCAGTTCAGAGTCAACAATCATTTAGTCACCTTAGTGCACTTGCATGTTGTTTCTGGTCTGGTCACTTCTAAGAAAGTAAACTGTTGGTTTTTGGGATTATACAAATCATAGGTATACAACATATTGCAGACTGTGCATAAAATTTAACGAAAATAGCAGATCTACAAATTGATACAATTATTACGGATAACGCTTAGTTTGGTCACAGTACATTATTTCTGCATATAAGATCTGATCAGTTCACAGGGTCCCCCCTTTTTTTCTATAGTGCTGCGCCAGGCTCTCTCTCTCTCTCTCTCTCTGAGGGGAGTGACTCACTTACTGTATGGAAGCTATTTTTTTTTTTTTTTTTTTTTTTGCAGAATTCTCTGAAGAAACTAATTTATTTGAACATCATATTTCTCTCCTCGCTTTTTTTCCTCTTTTTCCATTTTCCAAAATAACTGACTCCAATCTTTTAATCTAAGGGCTACCACTCCCTAGTTATCTGTGTCCTTAATTTCTGGGATTACGAATCATAGTTATAGCGTATTTCAGACTGTTCATAACTCTAACAACAATAGCAGATTCTACTAGCACAATGAGTCACTATTGAGCTAGCCTAAACAGCCACGGTTTCCAGTAATCATACTGGAGTAAATGTACAATGTCGGCTTCTGAAATGTACACTTAAGTAGAAGTAAAAGTATTGAAAACTGGAACCACTCTAGTGAGATACAAAATGGGACCCTCAAAATGTACTCAAGTAGAACACTTGAGTAAATGTACTTCGTGACCTTGGCTTCCACCACTGAACCCCGTGCAGGCGGTTATCTTCCTTGTTTAAATTCCTAAGCAGGACAAAATCTCTAAACAAAATGCTTACGGAGCAGATTACACTATCCACTGACATGTACTTGGGTCAAAGTACCAAAAACAAAAAATGGTATCGGAGTGGAGTGAGACACCAACGTGAGAAGTGTTTACAGTAATAGGCAGCCTGTCCCCATTCACAATTTCTCAGATTTAACATGCACAAGTTTCCCTTTGAAAATAGCAGATCCACAAGCACGAAGTGCTTGAGATGAAATAGCTTGTGAGCTTGTAGATCGGCAATTTCCAAATGGCTGAGCTGTATGCAGGGCTGAAGTGGTTCTGCAGCAATTATCTACCACTTCAAAGTAAACAGTTACCAACGTTCTCAAGGTGTTTTGCAGGGGCAGAAGCACACTGTCTGCCTCTGAGATGTATGCAGTGGAAGTAAAAATACAGATAGCTGTAAGGGCTTTTTAAAGTAACAATACCTCAAGACTGTACTTAAGCACAAACCTGGACCTCAGGAAGAATAGTCTCCACTAAGGTGTAGACTAGTGGATGCTCCTTAAAAAAACAACAACAAACAAACAGACAGGACTTACAGAGGCCTTCATTCATTCGGATGACGTACATATAACATACATATAAAGACAACATATATGACACACTGTAGTACTATTTAGGGGGCAACCCTAGGCTGCAGAGCCAGCCGTTCACGTCACCTCGCTCGGATGCTGGAGCTAAACATAACGTGCATGTAACCTGTAGTATTTTTGGGGTCGCCCCTTAGCGGCAGTCTCAGCTTAAACATAATATAACCTGTAGTATTTTCTTAGCCGCAGTCTCAGCTTTCACATAATATAACCTGTAGTATTTTCTTAGCCGCAGTCTCAGCTTTCACATAATATAACCTGTAGTATTTTCTTAGCCGCAGTCTCAGCTTTCACATAATATAACCTGTAGTATTTTCTTAGCCGCAGTCTCAGCTTTCACATAATATAACCTGTAGTATTTTCTTAGCCGCAGTCTCAGCTTTCACATAATATAACCTGTAGTATTTTCTTAGCCGCAGTCTCAGCTTTCACATAATATAACCTGTAGTATTTTCTTAGCCGCAGTCTCAGCTTTCACATAATATAACCTGTAGTATTTTCTTAGCCGCAGTCTCAGCTTTCACATAATATAACCTGTAGTATTTTCTTAGCCGCAGTCTCAGCTTTCACATAATATAACCTGTAGTATTTTCTTAGCCGCAGTCTCAGCTTTCACATAATATAACCTGTAGTATTTTCTTAGCCGCAGTCTCAGCTTTCACATAATAACACATAACGACACATAACGTACACAACTTAGGCTACACGCTATCTTCTCCCATGTACCCGGCGTGGTTTGCGGTTTAGAGATCCTAGTAAAGGCCACTTATTGTATTGTCTCAGTAAACTGTTGGACCACAGAATACAGAGAAACAGTGTAGTGTCTCAGTAAACTATAGGACCACAGAATACAGAGAAACAGTGTAGTGTCTCAGTAAACTATAGGACCACAGAATACAGAGAAACAGTGTAGTGTCTCAGTAAACTATAGGACCACAGAATACAGAGAAACAGTGTAGTGTCTCAGTAAACTATAGGACCATAGAATACAGAGAAACAGTGTAGTGTCTCAGTAAACTATAGGACCATTATGACAATTGTAAGGATATATTCATGCAGGCACACAGACAAACCCCCTACATCTAGTGTAAAACTAATATTAGATAATTTCACCCGCACCGAAAACCAAAGCGTGAAAAAGTGGTATTTCGAGGTACAACAAAAATAAATCCATATATTTATATATATAGCCATGCATTGCTCGAACACCCAAGTTGAATCGTGGGTTATTCTAGAGGCCTTGACATGAATATATATATAAATAAAGACAAATAACTGATAGTAACAGCTGATAGTTAAACATCCGTGTAAAAAAAAACGTCGGGGTGTCTCCGGTGGTCTCATAAACATATACAGAGGCAGTTGCTGGGAGGATCAACTCGGTCCACCCAGCCACGCTAACAGGACATCATGGGGTATAGGAAGTACAGAGCCTAAGTATTAAACACAAAGGTCATTCAATCTGCTGTTCAGTGGTGACTTCACATTCATGCAATCATATTTACAAATTATCTTTAACAATTGACCTAAATTTGATATAAAACAATTCACATATAGCACCGTGTGTACCCTTCCTGGGGCCCCAAGGAATTGTAGCACATAGTGTATGGGCGAATTGTTATTTGGATCTTATGGATCCAGCGGTCGTCTGGACTGGACAGGGTCACGGTCGGGGTCACCAGCTGATGTGCCGTGACAGACCTGTCACTCTTGGTTCAATAAACCCTAAAGTTCAGTTTATAGACGACATACACAGAAATGACCGTTCACATGCGCAAGGCATCTTTATTGACAAACAAGGGAGATTCCCTCTATACTATGTGAATAAAAGAACAGCAAATTAATGATATTAAAACAATACGACCTGATATATCACGAAGGCAAATCGCTCCACATCTAAGTCTGCATGCAAACAAGCGTTCGGTTGAGCGCCTGGAGAATTCTGAAGTTCTTATCTATTACATTCAGTATATCAACGCTGTGGCTATCAAGGCCTGTCTTCTGACTGCACTCTATAAAGTGAAGGTTGACGGCCCAAGGTTCCACAATGGACCATCAGTTACCAACATCTCTAAAATAAAATATTTTTGAAATTATATGGAGAAAAAAACATGGATTTCTAGTGCTTTTTTTATACACTCATTAACACTTGGTGGCAACAGGTAAAAGAACACAATCAAATCATTGTGCTTTATACAGGGTTAAGTTTTATGGTCAGTATTCTGCTCTTATTGAACTGACAAGACTATATATATATATATGTATATAGGCCTAACACTATGTATTGGACACAGAGATGTTTAATTTTAAGATAAATAGTGTTCATCAATATTCCAATCCAACAACTGTTTTACAAGCCATACAGATGATAAAAATGTATGTTGTTATAGAACATTTGTTATAAGGTTGAGTGTTGTAACAGCAGCAAACCTGTATTACCACTAAGTATGAACAAGTCTAAATACAAGTGAGACTCATAAAATATGTTTAGGAGGACTACAATAAGTATGGTTGAAGCCGACATTATATTTAGAATAACTCAACATGTCAACAACAAACATAGTGAAAACAACATTAACAATCATTCTTCATACAGTATAATTTACAATTTACTTATGTTGCTCAGGGTTACTTTTGCAACACAGGCCATACAGAAACAATTCCGTTGCTTTTGTTGATAATATTTATTCATTTCATTGATAACATAGTGATATAATAGCATTATCTAATAAATATGCACGTTCAAGTTCAACAACGTGTGCTTTTATTTTGATATTCCTTATTTCCACGTTGAAATTGTGCTATAAATAAAGCGCGGGGTTGACAAAATATTTCCAAAGCCGGTCCGATTCCAGAGCCTGACGGCCTTTGCTGCAAGTAAAATATTTATTTTTAAATTCTAGCAGCATTAAAGTCAAATGCTAGCAAAAAAAGAGAGAAAATGAATAGTAATTAAGTTCAGTACTCAAGTAAATGTACTGTAATTCTGTAATACCTTTAAAAATGTTAATGGCCTGCAGGCTCAGGTACCAGAAGAAGGCTTCTGGCATGTGTGTGCAGCCCTCATATACATTCTGCTCTCCAAGGCTGTAGTTGGATCTTGGGGAGATGAACAGCAAAGGTGATGATGTGTAATATAATACCTCTATGATGGCTGGAGTGGGGAAGTCTCGCAGGAGGACAACAGCTGGAGAACCAATAGTGATCTGATCTGTCTGGGCTAAGATACTTAGTGACGGACGCTTGTACGCACGCACGCACGCACGCACGCACGCACGCACGCACGCACGCACGCACACACACACACACACACACACACAATAATAAAATAAAATAAAATAAAACTGAACAACGAAACATGAATGAATACAAGATTTTAGAAGAAATTAAAAGAGAAAAGGCAATGCAGACATCTCTCATGTATCATCCGATGGCCAACGCAACACCATGGCAGTCTGCTCACTTCTGCCGTCTGCCAAGCCCCTCGTCTTCATAAATTATTTGAAGCGGCCGGCCCTGGTATGCAGTGTCTGTTGCCGATGTGGTCTTCTCCCGGGTCCCAGATGTAGTCATGGATTCGTGTGGACCCAGCCATCTCCCACTCCTACTTCCAAGATGCCACCAGCCATGCGTTAACAGACAGGTCCTCAGGGATACACAGGAGCATCTGTTCTGCCTCCTTACTGTAGGGATGGCGGGAATTGAGTCTGCTTGTCATTGTGTGTTCCAGTCATGTCTCTGCATGGGCTTACAACAAGCAAGGTAAACACATCTAATGCAGAGAGACAGATAATGCCTCAGTAAACTAGGATCACAGGTAAACCAAGAACCTAGCCTCAGTCTAAACAATATACTATCAAAAAATAAGGATACCAGGTAAACAATGAACCTTGCATCTGTCTAAATGGCATGCTATCTGAAATACATTTGTAGCATTGTGGTCAAGAAAAAACAAGTCTAAGTAACAAAAACATGAGAACAAATGACCAAGGTATGTTTGCATGGTCGTCATATCACATGCTTACAAGCTAACATGTATCGCAACCTGTTTTTAGGTGTAGATCTGGTGCAACACTACGAGCATAGACAGAGCACATTGTAGTAAAATGTACAAGTTTGGAATTTCATCAGGCTAATTGGTGCAAAGCACCATAGGAAGCACCATAGATGACATGGGAAGCACCATAGCTGACAGGGAGGCACCATAGAAGACAGGGAAGCACCATAGAAGACAGGGAAGCACCATAGTATCGCCTGGCGGAGATATGTGCTCCGAGCACCCCTTTCTAGTTGTCCATATACTGTAGTCTGCAGGCAAGCCCCATTCCCTTACCGGTAACTTGGTTGTTGTTTATTCTCATTTCATAATGGTTCATGGAATTATGAGCAAAGCCATTGTTGTTAGAAACGAGTAGCATATTACCGACATCTGGAATGGATTTCTTATTAAACACTTATTAACACTGGTGGCAACAGGTAAAAGAACACAAGCAAAATCAAAATCATTGTGAATGTGCTTTATACATATTCAAGTATTATGGTCAGTATTCTGCTCATGTTGAACTGACAAGAATGTATGCCTAATGCTAGAGTATTGGATGTTTAATATAAAGAGAAATGGTGTTCATCAATGTTCCAACCCAACGACTGTTTTACAAGCAATACAGATGATACAAATGTATGTTATTACATTAGAGCCTTTGTTATAAGGTTGAGTGTTAGACCACCAGGAAACATATCAGTGCTAAGTTCTACATGTCATGGTACAAGTGAGACTTCTACTGTAGGGGTAAAATATGTTGAGGTGGACTACTACTACAACTAAGTATTGTTGGAGCTTATTAATTTGCATACAAACAAGGTAAACAAAGGAAAACGTTTTTTTTCCTTTTGTGTGCTTCATATCTAAATGTAAAAAGATCAATGCAATTCTGATAAATATATAATTTTGTGCAGAAGAGGTAATGCAGCACTGTGCAAAGTTTAACAGACATTGTGAAAACAAAATCTACAATCATTCTTCGTACAGTAGGAAATATACAGTAGATTTACCTCTACAACAATTTAGTCATGTTGCTCTGTGTTACTTTTGCAACACAGTCCAGAGCCGCACGTCAACTTGACTTTGGACAGGTAAAGCACAGGCTGGATGCTACTGCTGATGTCCATCAAGCCGAATGCAAAATAGCGAACATAGCACTCGTGCACGTCAGGGGAAAAATAGCTCTTGAAAGGTAACAGCGCCACAAGGGGAAAGTAGTGACAGACTATGATGGCCAAAATGATGATGACCATCTTGAAGGCCCTCTTCTTGACGGGATGCATGTCGTCCCGGCTGGGCCCGGACTGCCTGAGCGCCCGAAGGATCGCGATGTTACAGAACACCATGAAGGCAAACACCGCAAGCAGCATGGCGGAGTAGACGAAGGTCTCAAAGTTGACGATGGTCCCCACGCACTTGGCGGCCGCGTAGGCCAGCGTGATGATCCACACGGCGGCGACCAGGACGGCTCTGTGCTGCTGGTCCTTTAGTTCGTTGAATTTGATGGGGTGGAGCACGGCCATGTAGCGGTCCAGACAGATGCAGGACAGGAATATGGGCGAGGAGTCTTTGATGCCGTAGACGAAGCTGAGAACGTACCAGGTGCTGCTGGTCGTCAGAAAGACAAGGGTGGTGACCTCCAGCGGAATGGTGACGCAGAAGATGATGTCCACCACCGCCAGGTTTTGGATAAAGATGTCAGAGGTGGACGAGTCCCCCTTGTTCTTGTGAATGAGCCACAACACCATTATGTTAGCTGGAAGACCTAGCAGGGGTGGACAAAGTATATATACTCAAGTAAATACTCAAGAATTGGAAAGTGAGCAAATTACACAGTATATTTTCAGACATTTTGAAAATAGCAGCTCTACAAGCTCACAACACGTCTTGCTGGGGAGTGTTGTGAGCTTATTATATTTTTTACAATATTTAAAATAGGTTAAGTGGTTAATTCTTAATATGTTTCAAGTTTCAGTCCCAAAGTCCCTCCCTAGAAATGTAATGGAATAAAAAGTACAATACACATTTGAAATGTAGCGCAGGGAAAGTCATCAGCTTAGAAAAAACTAAAACAAAAAACAAATGTACTTGCGGGATAGTTCAACCAAAACAAAATCTTAGTCACCCCATGGAGACTTGAGTTCATGGATATATATATATATATGTTTTTTGTCCTTTCCTAAGCCAATAATTTGATGACCAGCGGTTTTGGTAGGCAGCGGTTTTGGTAGGAGACACACAGGAGACTAAATAAGAAAAAGAGGTTGCGCATCAACAATGGGTTCTCAGTGGAGTGCTAGACCCAAATTCAGTATACATATAAAAAAAGGAATTAAAAAAATTCCAAAAAGGTAGCACATCCAACAGGAGACTATTTGTGTCTCCTATCAGAACTGCTGCTGGTCATCAAATTATTGGCAAATGCGACAAAAACTAAAAAATATCCATGAATTCAAGTGTCCATGCGGTGACTAATCGATAGAAAAAAAAGTCATTTTGGGGGTGAACTAACCCTTTAAGTACTCAAGCAAATATACTTAGTTACTGTCCACCATTCATACCTAGCATTATGTTAATGGCCTGCAGGCTCAGGTACCAGATGAAGGCGGCTGGCATGTGTTTGCAGCCCTCATATACAGTCTGCTCTCCAAGGCTGTAGTTGATGGATCTTGGGGAGATGAACAGCAAGGGCGAGCTGATGTGTAATGCCTCCATGATGGCTGGAGTGGAGAGGTCTCGCAGGAGGACAACGGCTGGAGAACCAATAGTGATCTGTCTGGACAAAGAACAGATATTCATCTTTAGTACTTAGTGGTTTCATGTTGGAGTAACCTGTTGAGCACGTGCACTAGAGTAGATTTGAGTGGTTGAATTTAAACTCAGTCCAGCCCTAGATAGAGTAATGCTACTGAGACTTGATCAGATTGTTTAGCCCAAACGTCTACGCTAGTGTTTCTCAACGAGGGCGGTACAGCCATGTGACATCATGATACTGACCATGATACTGACCATGATACTGACATATACTGACCATGATACTGACCATGATACTGACATGATACTGACCATGATACTGACATGATACTGACCATGATACTGACATGATACTGACATGATACTGACATGATACTGACCATGATACTGACATGATACTGACATGATACTGACACAAAACTGAAAATAATACTGACATGATACTGACCATGATATTGACATGATACTGACAAGATATTGAACATGATACTGACATCATACTAACCATGATACTGACCATGCTATTCACCATGATATTGAACATGATACTGACATGAGATA
The DNA here is from genome assembly GCF_963280865.1 of Gymnoscopelus braueri. Taxonomy (NCBI): domain Eukaryota; kingdom Metazoa; phylum Chordata; class Actinopteri; order Myctophiformes; family Myctophidae; genus Gymnoscopelus; species Gymnoscopelus braueri. The sequence goes on along the minus strand of NC_137624.1, from coordinate 5,294,793 downwards.
CTGACCATGATACTGATAATGCTACTGACCATGATACTGATCATGCTACCGTCCATGATACTGACATGATATTGACCATGATACCGAAAATGATACTGACATGATATTGACCATGATACCGAAAATGATACTGACATGATACTGACATGATACTGACATGATACTGACATGATAGAGGCCTTTATCTCTCCCTGGGAAGTAGGCTAATAATTACATAATAAGCACATACTAACAGTCCAGTTTAACGTAAAATCTGATATTTGGACATCGATAGGATGTCTTCAAAATTTTATAGGCAACACAACATACAATCAAAATAAAGCTTACATTTTAATTGGGTGTGGGGGGCCGTAAGGGACCTGGATATTGGATAGGGGATACTGGCCCAAAAAAGGCTGCTCCACACACACACGCACGCAAGCGCACACACACACACACACACACACACACACACACACACACACACACACACACACACACACACACACACACACACACACACACACACACACACACACACACATACATATGCACATGTGTAGAATCATCATCAAGCAAAACAGTATAGGCTGGGATATTTCATCAGGTTGAAAATTATAGGCATAAACGAGAATCATTTAATCATATTTATTGATAAGCGACTGAGTACCGAAAACAGAGCTATATAAATTGGATGTATTATTATTGATACAAGCTAAAAATGACTGAAAACAAGATTATACAAGAAATAATAATGATAATAATAATAATAATAATAATAATAACAATAATAATAAAAGAAAACAGCAAGTAACAGTGTGCACCTAAAATGTCCTATGTCCTAACCAAAAATAAGGAAAAATAAAAAAAAAGTCTACTTCGGCTATTTTCAATTTTCTTCTATTTTCATGAAATAGACGAAATGAAAGTGAGTGTCATGAAAGTGAGGAAATAGCCAGCACACAATGAATATCCTTTTTCACATAGTTTTATCTACCTCTCACAGATAAAAACGGACGCGTTTCAACCTAACAGATCCTCCTCAGCGTTGTGAGGGACAGTCTATTGAGTGCTGGCTATTTCCTCACTTTCAAAGCTTGCCGCATTTGCATGCTGCGCTGTCTGCCAAGCGCCCTGTTTTGAAGCGGTCGGCCCGAGTATGTAGGTGGTTCAGCATAGGACCATTGCAGGTGTGGTAGATCTTCTCCTTTTGACGCCATTTCCCGTGTCCCCAGACGTAGCGATGGACTCGCGTGGGCCCGGCCGACTCCCACTTCGGCTTCTGAGATGCCACCAGCCATGCGTTAATACAGGGGTCTTCAACAGGGGGTCCGAGACCCTTAGGGGGTCCTCAGAGCAACTGGGTCCGCCGGATCTTTATGTGATAGGAATTTTCTTTTTTACATTAACCACTTAAACCCTAACATCCCTTTTCTGAGGAGAACTTCAGCCAAAAATAGCCGATCTACAAGCTCACAACGCCTTGTGCTGTTGTGAGCTTGTAGATCGGCTATTTTTGCAAAGAGGTATCTTGTAGAGTGAAAAAAGAGCAGAACAAGTAAAAAAAAAAGTTGAATCTGCATCTCAATTTTATACAATATGTAGAGGGGGTCCCTGCTTCATCTCTCTCTTAGGGGGTCCTTGGCCTGAAAATGATCTTATATATAGACATTGTACAGGCTTGGTTGAATGCACACAACGCGTCGCAACAGAACGCGTTGTGAGCTTGTCGATCGTCTATTTTCGCGAAGTGATTTGGTGTAGAAGAGGGGGAAAATAGGCAACTCATGCCCAATGTAGGCCTACTATGATAATTAGACTGATTGTGTGAAAGACAGACCCTGGAAAATAGAGGCAACTTGTTAGTTACATTTCAGTAAGAACATTGTTTTTAATCCCCACCATCCCTATGTCTTTGAAATTCATGATTGCGATATTAACAAAAATAAAAAATATTAAAAGGTGTATTGTATGTGTAATTTACTGTATGTCGTTAGGCCGATATAAACTATACAGCAAAACATATAAAACCATATGGGAAAAGAAAAATCACTTCCAGGTTTTAGGACTACAAACTGTAGCACTGTATAAAATATCAAATCTTACCCAGTTTGTGGATCATACTTGACAGGATTGTTTTCAGAGTTGTTGCAGACGTCTCACAGCTTCCTGCAAACATAATAAATCAATAAAGCAATACATTGTATTGAAAGTAGCCATAGTAAAACCAAAACACAAAGCGATACAACTTAAGTTACTAATTATGTTTAAAACTTGGCCAAGAATAGCCGTTCTACAAGCTCACAACGTGTTGCATTATGAACCTTGACCTTATGAGCTTGTAAATCAGCTATTTTCAGTGAGCAACAGTCATACTAGAGTATGAATTAAGCATATTAACACATTCACAGACGTATCATTTTACTTACTGCAATGCTCAAGTTATGTGCCTCTTTTTAATCCTCTTTGCAGGCAGTATAATGCAATCATTTAGATAGCCATCTTCTCACTCTGCTGTTGTAGGCCTATTAGATCCAATCATTGATGCTGTGTAGAATTTTAAGATCCTTCAGTTGCTGCAACAATGCACTCAATGCTGAAATCAGCTGCTTGCTGATATCTGATATCTGTTGTCTGCATATCAAATATGCATATCTGTTTTGAGTAATACCTCTCTCTTTAAACTCCATATTATGACAGTGTCCAATTGAGAACAGATCTACAAGCTAACAATGCATTGCATCGCAACCCGACACTGCAGGCCCAGACAGAGGGTAGCCTGCGTCAGTTCTCACGTGTGTAAATGATAATAATGGCCCAGAATTAACATCCAGTATTGATAAAAGCCCGTAAGAAGTTGACAGCTTATTTCCTTTCACAGTGTGTATTAATGAACACCTTTCTGTTATCATATTACCGTACACAGTATGTCACACAAAAGGGGGGAGAAAGTGTTGGTCAGTTTACACAAAAGGATTAAAAGTATCCTACTAACCTCATTGATAAAGTTTTGTTTAACTTACCTTATTTTTTCACCATTCAACTTGATCATTAGACACATAGACAGACAGGCTTTATTCATTAAATGGTAATTTTAGAGTAGCCCTATATGAGGATGAAAGCTTTAGAATCACACAATCAGGGGAGACACTCACACAACCAAGGAGGCCTACCGAGAAAGACACAAAACAATTACTCAAGTAATATGAGCTGATTTCCCTCTGAAGAAGAAATCTGCGCGCACACGCATGTGCCTGGCTGCACCTGGCTGGGTGCTATTCTCTTAACTCATTCAATCCGGGAAAGCATCTCTGTCATTTTTAGATTTCTTTGAGCTATTCAAAAAAATAGCAGATCTACAAGCTCATAGCGCGGCACTGAGTGCCGCGCTATGAGCTTGTAGATCTGTATTTTTTCTTTCTTTTAAATCGTGAAAATGTGTGCAAATCCTTGAATATATATTTGTTTTAAAGCGAAATTTTTTAACTCAAATCTTTGCTTCTGGGGATTCTACAAATGTTGTCTAAATCCTAACAGTTTTTTTGAAAAAAATGATGTTGCTATATCAGTGGTTCTCACTTTTCTCATGTCAAGGTATATGTATTTGACCGCGGACACAAAATATGTTGTTCCAGGGACCCCCCAGAAGCAAAGATTTGAGTAAAAAATGTACGCTTTTAAAAACATATATTCAAAGATTTGCACAAATTTACTCGATTTTTCAAAAATAAAATAGCAGATCTACAAGCTCATAGTGCGACACTCGGTGCCACACTATGAGCTTGTAGATCTGCTTTTTTTTTTTTTTAATAGCCAAAGAAATCTAAAAATGACAGATGCGTCCCCGGATTGAATGGGTTAAATGTTTAGTGTGTTCTGCCACAGTCAATGTCATCCCTTATGTCCCCTAGAGTAACGGGTTGTTTGTGAGTTTCAGCACCTGGAAAATTACCAGTGAATCTCTAAACACGTCACTCAACTAGAGAATGACGCAATCTCTCGAGTTTCAAAGCTAGAACTGGGTGTGAACAATCAGTCAAACTAGAAAAGATCCACGCCAGGCCGGGTTGCCTACCCGTGGCCCGCAAACCTTGGAAGGCAGTTTACAGCCCAGCAGAATGGAATCTGCCAAATCTGACTATATCTTGATCACATGACTCGTGAGATAAGGTGTACCGATTTGTGTACCTAATGCACAGAATTTGGAGTAGTAGCGAAACGTGTGTTTTGAAGGAACGCAAAATGTCCGAAAATGTAGTCTGACACAAATGGCTGGGTCCTATATGTGGAGTTGCGTCACGATTCAAGGTATCCAGGGCCAAAAAAATAAATATTTTGATAGTACAAGCTACGTTATAGAGTTATAGGCCAAAACGTGAAGCAGGTTGTTATAGCGCCACTATGAGGATGATGTGAAACTTTGGGTTTAGAGGTTCGTCCTTGGCCTACTGGAAGTGTGTGGCAAAGTTTCAGGTCAGTCATATCGCCAAGCCGTACTGATGACAATAGAGCACATGCATCACCAACTACCTCCAATAAGAGAAGTTGTAAGTCAAGTCTTTGTTGTCTCCGCCAGGCCGAAAGGCATGGCGAGAGAGTATGTTTTGCCCCCTGTCCGTCCGTCCGTCCGTCCTTCCGTGTGTCCGTCCTTCTGTCTGTTAACAGCTAATCTCCGCCACCGTTGGCCCGGTCGCTGTGAAACTGCGCACACACACTCCCTGGATGCCACAGCAGAACCTTTGATTTTTAGATCAGCCTGTCATAGCGCCACCATGAGACCGACTTTTGCAAAACACATTTTTTGATATTACTCCTACAGATTTTTTCCAAAAAACACGCGAATCGGTACACAATATCTCTATAGCCATGTTATCAACACAGATCTGTCCGATTTTCCATATTCCATCCTGATTACCTAAGATTGGCTTCCAAAGTTTGCAGGATTGGTTCATTTTGAACAAAATGCCTCAAATCATGAACGCAGCATGCACTTTCCGTGCAATTTTTCACGTACATTCCCAATTGGCCCAGGAAGAAATGTCAAATCAGCCTCATGGTGGCGCTAGAACAGGCCGATTCACGTTTTTAGCAATAACTGCACCGATCTGCGTGCAACTTTGCATGCACACTCCTTAGAGGCCAAGGAAAAACTACTTGGCTAACATTGGCTTCTAAAGTTTGCAGGATAGGTCAGTTTTGAACAAAATTCCTCAAATCATGAACGCAGTGTGCGATTTCCGTGAAATTTTGCACACACATTCCCACTAGGCCGAGGAAGAAATGCCACCCTTTTCACATTGGCCTGTTATAGCGCCACCAGCTGCTCTAATTTAGCAAACCACATTTTTGGAACAAAATATGCCTCAAATCATGAATGCAGTGTCCGATTGCCGTGCAAGGCCTAAGAAGAAATGGCACCCTTTTCACATTGGACAATTATAGCGCCACCAGGAGGCCATAATAACCTACCTGACCTGGCGGAGACTTGTGCTCCGAGGAGCACTTTTTCTAGTTTTAAATTTCAGTTTAGTTTTCCAGCATACGATGCATTGTGAGCTTGCAGATCTACTATTTTGCTATCTTTAGGGATTTTTGACAAAGGCTTAAACTGATTACTTTTTCTTTATAATTTTAGTTAGTTTGCGTAGGACCCCTATTATTTCTGTTAGTTTTATTAGGGGGCCAAGCACGTAGTGCGTAGGACCAGGGGTCACCACCATGCCAGCTTCTCAAAATGTGATTTTTGCCAGAGACACACAAAAATAAGTGGTCAATAATATTACCAGAAACCATAGGCAGAGAATGGGGAAGGCTATAATATAGTAAGACAGACAGACAGACAGACAGACAGACAGACAGACAGACAGACAGACAGACAGACAGACAGACAGACAGACAGACAGACAGACAGACAGACAGACAGACAGACAGACCATATTTATTCTGTTCCACGGTATGCAACGTCTTCTCTGTCACGTGTTGCTGTTGGTAGTCATGGCTGCCAGTTCCCAGCTGATGTTGTGTGGGAGTCCAGACTGCTCCTGACCACACTGAATAACTGCTAGCTTGCATAATGTCTTCAGACTAGGACTTAAGTCTAAGATGAACAGGTCATCCCCTAGAGTGGGTGAGGATGCATGTCGGTCTCTGTATCCTCCAAAGATGATGATACGATCTCCCACCATGCAACAGCACATCCTATACATTGAACACACCTTTCCCCTTGGGCTCAAGCTTCCTCCAGGAGAAGGTCTCTGGATTGAATAGCCACAGATCATTGAAGGTCTGGTCCAGGTTGCAGCCACCAAATACGTACAGCTCTCCATTGTAGGTAAAAGATGAATGACACAGACGTCCTTCTGGCAGGAGCTGTGCAGAGGGCGTGTTCAGCCAGCAGTTGGTCTCTGTGTCAAACACTCTGATGTTGTTGTAGCACTCCCCCTGGCCCCCC
>NC_137624.1:5231429-5288163 GCF_963280865.1 Gymnoscopelus braueri | reverse complement strand
GTGAAAAACTGTTCAAAAGGAGTATAAAATAAATTTGAAACCAGATTCGGAATCAACGCGCCGCCCCGAACGCGCCAACATAACTCTCCTGACACACGGCCTTATAGTTTTCCTTAATTGGCTGTGGTCAAATCTCAACTTATTGCACGCAATAAAGCGCTATATGTTGATAACGATACGTTTTTAGAAACCGTTTTTCGGATATGTTGTACAACTCGCCAAGGCGCACGCATGGATGTCTTCGCTTTTCTCATACGACACTCCTAAGTTTGCTTCCTACATTCTCGGAAGGTACATAGAGTCTGAAACCCTTAGACCATACCGAAGGACAACGTCAAAAATAAAAATATGTCGAACCAGGACGAACAAGACATCCGAGCGTGCGTCTCAGTCAGCTCTACAACATATCAAAAAACTGGACCCTAAGTCTTTATCGTATTTGAGATATTCAGCGAGTTAGCGAGGCTGTAACCAGAGCCAATTAAGGGATAATTAAATCAGGATTTGATATCAGGGTTTGATGATGTCATATCTAAGCATCATTTTAGGTGGAGATCTGAAAAAAATATATATCGGAGCACTCACAGGCCTGGAACACCCTTAAACCAACCAGGAAGTGGCATTTTGAGGCACTTCCTGTTGTCCGAGAACAATAAAACTTACATATTTGGAATCAGCGTTATCATATTAGTCTATAGCCAGAGTCTCGGAGAAAAATACAATTTCTAAAAATTGAACGAGAAATGACATTTGCAGTCTTTTCGCTGAACTTTGAGCTTTATCAGTGTCAAAAAAAATCAGGGCCGGTGGCAAAAAAATCAACTTACTCTCAATATGGATGGAAAGAAGTTTCGGATTTTTGAAAAATATCCCCTTCGATTTATCACAGATTCTGTGCTTGACGCCACACGTTGTCTGAAAACCTGGAAAAGGTCAACAAGTCATTGGATGTCCACTCGGCATGGCCCTGGTTACGGGCAATGCCAACTGGACTGTCTTTTTGGGATGACCACTTGTCTACTTGGGCATGACCCGTACCTGTTATGTAACAACTGGATTTTTGTAAAATATCAACCCATATTTTGGGCTTATTTTTATAGTTCTTTAGGTGCTATGAACACCAAACAGTTGTCAGATAATCATGTTTCAATGCTCTATCAGAATATGCAGAGCTTTTGCTCCAGAAACCACCCGTTGGAACAGGCCCAGGTTTTGGGATGACCACGTGTCAACTTGGAATTGACCATTTACCAAGTCTATGCCAACATGAAGTGTCTCTTTGGGTCGTCGCTGTCCACTTGTCTCAGTCAGCTCTACAACTAAATCCAATTAAAAAATAATTAATCAAATCAAATCAAATAAAGCAATTTTCAGAACCGCATATCCCTTGTCCGATTGTTTCGGCACCCTATAGGGGCAGAGATAATAGTCAACTTGGGTTACTAGTATAAATTTAAATATTTACGACTTGGCTTAGCTTTTTCGCAAGTGCAAACCAAGTAGACTGTCATTTTGGGATGGATTTTGCCAACTTGGGTGAATAATATTGTAAGGCAATGCCAATCTGACTGTCAAATTAGGATTTAAATATTGTCGACTTGGCTTAGCTTTTTCACAAGTGCAAACCAATTAGACTGTCATTTTGGGATGGATTTTGTCAACTTGGGTGAATAGTATTGTAAGGCAATGCCAATTTGACCGTCAATTTGGGATGACATCAAATTTGGCCTGCCATCGCCAAATGTACGTCCATTTGGCAGGAGACAGTCCTCTAGCACCCCTTTGGTAGAAGTTGGTAATTACACTCAATGCCAAACGTAGGCTCACTCTGGCCAAACAAACCGTCTAATTAGAATGAGTTTTTGCCAAATGTACCGTACATTTGGAAAATTCGCCAAATGTACAGTACATGTGGCACTACACCGATGGCGAAAGTACAAAAGTGCCAGAATTACCTCTTACGCTAAGGTGTAACGACGCTTTTTGAGACAAGCCTCTGGCAAATATAGCCAAGTCAAACCTAAAATGACAAAAAAATCATGCCAATCGAACACACTTCTATGTCCCCGCACGCGTGCGTATGTCAGAAGTGTCGGCAGTGTCCGCCGGCGCCGGTCCAGTGTCCACCGTTGTCTGAAAACTGCACTTTTCTGACCTCTGACCTCACTGGACGGTCCGCCACACTTTTCTTTACACCTCTCGGGCTTATCCGAGAGTGTGGCGTTGTAGGGGAGGTGTCCCCGCACGCGTGCGTTTGTCAGAAGTGTCGGCAGTGTCCGCCGGCGCCGGTCCAGTGTCCACCGTTGTCTGAAAACTGCACTTTTCTGACCTCTGACCTCACTGGACGGTCCGCCACACTTTTCTTTACACCTCTCGGGCTTATCCGAGAGTGTGGCGTTGTAGGGGAGGTGTCCCCGCACGCGTGCGTATGTCAGAAGTGTCGGCAGTGTCCGCCCGCGCCGGTCCAGTGTCCACCGTTGTCTGAAAACTGCACTTTTCTGACCTCTGATCTCACTGGACGGTCCGCCAAACTTTTTTTTACATCTCTCGGGCTTATCCGAGAGTGTGGCGTTGTAGGGGAGGTGTCCCCGCACGCGTGCGTATGTCAGAAGTGTCGGCAGTGTCCGCCGGCGCCGGTCCAGTGTCCACCGTTGTCTGAAAACTGCACTTTTCTGACCTCTGACCTCACTGGACGGTCCGCCACACTTTTCTTTACACCTCTCGGGCTTATCCGAGAGTGTGGCGTTGTAGGGGAGGTGTCCCCGCACGCGTGCGTATGTCAGAAGTGTCGGCAGTGTCCGCCGGCGCCGGTCCAGTGTCCACCGTTGTCTGAAAACTGCACTTTTCTGACCTCTGACCTCACTGGACGGTCCGCCACACTTTTCTTTACACCTCTCGGGCTTATCCGAGAGTCTGGCGTTGTAGGGGAGGTGTCCCCGCACGCGTGCGTATGTCAGAAGTGTCGGCAGTGTCCGCCGGCGCCGGTCCAGTGTCCACCGTTGTCTGAAAACTGCACTTTTCTGACCTCTGACCTCACTGGACGGTCCGCCACACTTTTCTTTACACCTCTCGGGCTTATCCGAGAGTGTGGCGTTGTAGGGGAGGTGTCCCCGCACGCGTGCGTATGTCAGAAGTGTCGGCAGTGTCCGCCCGCGCCGGTCCAGTGTCCACCGTTGTCTGAAAACTGCACTTTTCTGACCTCTGATCTCACTGGACGGTCCGCCAAACTTTTTTTTACATCTCTCGGGCTTATCCGAGAGTGTGGCGTTGTAGGGGAGGTGTCCCCGCACGCGTGCGTATGTCAGAAGTGTCGGCAGTGTCCGCCGGCGCCGGTCCAGTGTCCACCGTTGTCTGAAAACTGCACTTTTCTGACCTCTGACCTCACTGGACGGTCCGCCACACTTTTCTTTACACCTCTCGGGCTTATCCGAGAGTGTGGCGTTGTAGGGGAGGTGTCCCCGCACGCGTGCGTTTGTCAGAAGTGTCGGCAGTGTCCGCCGGCGCCGGTCCAGTGTCCACCGTTGTCTGAAAACTGCACTTTTCTGACCTCTGACCTCACTGGACGGTCCGCCACACTTTTCTTTACACCTCTCGGGCTTATCCGAGAGTGTGGCGTTGTAGGGGAGGTGTCCCCGCACGCGTGCGTATGTCAGAAGTGTCGGCAGTGTCCGCCCGCGCCGGTCCAGTGTCCACCGTTGTCTGAAAACTGCACTTTTCTGACCTCTGATCTCACTGGACGGTCCGCCAAACTTTTTTTTACATCTCTCGGGCTTATCCGAGAGTGTGGCGTTGTAGGGGAGGTGTCCCCGCACGCGTGCGTATGTCAGAAGTGTCGGCAGTGTCCGCCGGCGCCGGTCCAGTGTCCACCGTTGTCTGAAAACTGCACTTTTCTGACCTCTGACCTCACTGGACGGTCCGCCACACTTTTCTTTACACCTCTCGGGCTTATCCGAGAGTGTGGCGTTGTAGGGGAGGTGTCCCCGCACGCGTGCGTTTGTCAGAAGAGTCGGCAGTGTCCGCCGGCGCCGGTCCAGTGTCCACCGTTGTCTGAAAACTGCACTTTTCTGACCTCTGACCTCACTGGACGGTCCGCCACACTTTTCTTTACACCTCTCGGGCTTATCCGAGAGTGTGGCGTTGTAGGGGAGGTGTCCCCGCACGCGTGCGTATGTCAGAAGTGTCGGCAGTGTCCGCCGGCGCCGGTCCAGTGTCCACCGTTGTCTGAAAACTGCACTTTTCTGACCTCTGACCTCACTGGACGGTCCGCCACACTTTTCTTTACACCTCTCGGGCTTATCCGAGAGTGTGGCGTTGTAGGGGAGGTGTCCCCGCACGCGTGCGTTTGTCAGAAGTGTCGGCAGTGTCCGCCGGCGCCGGTCCAGTGTCCACCGTTGTCTGAAAACTGCACTTTTCTGACCTCTGACCTCACTGGACGGTCCGCCACACTTTTCTTTACACCTCTCGGGCTTATCCGAGAGTGTGGCGTTGTAGGGGAGGTGTCCCCGCACGCGTGCGTATGTCAGAAGTGTCGGCAGTGTCCGCCCGCGCCGGTCCAGTGTCCACCGTTGTCTGAAAACTGCACTTTTCTGACCTCTGATCTCACTGGACGGTCCGCCAAACTTTTTTTTACATCTCTCGGGCTTATCCGAGAGTGTGGCGTTGTAGGGGAGGTGTCCCCGCACGCGTGCGTATGTCAGAAGTGTCGGCAGTGTCTGCCGGCGCCGGTCCAGTGTCCACCGTTGTCTGAAAACTGCACTTTTCTGACCTCTGACCTCACTGGACGGTCCGCCACACTTTTCTTTACACCTCTCGGGCTTATCCGAGAGTCTGGCGTTGTAGGGGAGGTGTCCCCGCACGCGTGCGTATGTCAGAAGTGTCGGCAGTGTCCGCCGGCGTCGGTCCAGTGTCCACCGTTGTCTGAAAACTGCACTTTTCTGACCTCTGACCTCACTGGACGGTCCGCCACACTTTTCTTTACACCTCTCGGGCTTATCCGAGAGTGTGGCGTTGTAGGGGAGGTGTCCCCGCACGCGTGCGTATGTCAGAAGTGTCGGCAGTGTCCGCCCGCGCCGGTCCAGTGTCCACCGTTGTCTGAAAACTGCACTTTTCTGACCTCTGATCTCACTGGACGGTCCGCCAAACTTTTTTTTACATCTCTCGGGCTTATCCGAGAGTGTGGCGTTGTAGGGGAGGTGTCCCCGCACGCGTGCGTATGTCAGAAGTGTCGGCAGTGTCCGCCGGCGCCGGTCCAGTGTCCACCGTTGTCTGAAAACTGCACTTTTCTGACCTCTGACCTCACTGGACGGTCCGCCACACTTTTCTTTACACCTCTCGGGCTTATCCAAGAGTGTGGCGTTGTAGGGGAGGTGTCCCCGCACGCGTGCGTTTGTCAGAAGTGTCGGCAGTGTCCGCCGGCGCCGGTCCAGTGTCCACCGTTGTCTGAAAACTGCACTTTTCTGACCTCTGACCTCACTGGACGGTCCGCCACACTTTTCTTTACACCTCTCGGGCTTATCCGAGAGTGTGGCGTTGTAGGGGAGGTGTCCCCGCACGCGTGCGTATGTCAGAAGTGTCGGCAGTGTCCGCCCGCGCCGGTCCAGTGTCCACCGTTGTCTGAAAACTGCACTTTTCTGACCTCTGATCTCACTGGACGGTCCGCCAAACTTTTTTTTACATCTCTCGGGCTTATCCGAGAGTGTGGCGTTGTAGGGGAGGTGTCCCCGCACGCGTGCGTATGTCAGAAGTGTCGGCAGTGTCCGCCGGCGCCGGTCCAGTGTCCACCGTTGTCTGAAAACTGCACTTTTCTGACCTCTGACCTCACTGGACGGTCCGCCACACTTTTCTTTACACCTCTCGGGCTTATCCGAGAGTGTGGCGTTGTAGGGGAGGTGTCCCCGCACGCGTGCGTATGTCAGAAGTGTCGGCAGTGTCCGCCGGCGCCGGTCCAGTGTCCACCGTTGTCTGAAAACTGCACTTTTCTGACCTCTGACCTCACTGGACGGTCCGCCACACTTTTCTTTACACCTCTCGGGCTTATCCGAGAGTCTGGCGTTGTAGGGGAGGTGTCCCCGCACGCGTGTGTATGTCAGAAGTGTCGGCAGTGTCCGCCGGCGCCGGTCCAGTGTCCACCGTTGTCTGAAAACTGCACTTTTCTGACCTCTGACCTCACTGGACGGTCCGCCACACTTTTCTTTACACCTCTCGGGCTTATCCGAGAGTGTGGCGTTGTAGGGGAGGTGTCCCCGCACGCGTGCGTATGTCAGAAGTGTCGGCAGTGTCCGCCCGCGCCGGTCCAGTGTCCACCGTTGTCTGAAAACTGCACTTTTCTGACCTCTGATCTCACTGGACGGTCCGCCAAACTTTTTTTTACATCTCTCGGGCTTATCCGAGAGTGTGGCGTTGTAGGGGAGGTGTCCCCGCACGCGTGCGTATGTCAGAAGTGTCGGAAGTGTCCGCCGGCGCCGGTCCAGTGTCCACCGTTGTCTGAAAACTGCACTTTTCTGACCTCTGACCTCACTGGACGGTCCGCCACACTTTTCTTTACACCTCTCGGGCTTATCCGAGAGTGTGGCGTTGTAGGGGAGGTGTCCCCGCACGCGTGCGTATGTCAGAAGTGTCGGCAGTGTCCGCCGGCGCCGGTCCAGTGTCCACCGTTGTCTGAAAACTGCACTTTTCTGACCTCTGACCTCACTGGACGGTCCGCCACACTTTTCTTTACACCTCTCGGGCTTATCCGAGAGTGTGGCGTTGTAGGGGAGGTGTCCCCGCACGCGTGCGTTTGTCAGAAGTGTCGGCAGTGTCCGCCGGCGCCGGTCCAGTGTCCACCGTTGTCTGAAAACTGCACTTTTCTGACCTCTGACCTCACTGGACGGTCCGCCACACTTTTCTTTACACCTCTCGGGCTTATCCGAGAGTGTGGCGTTGTAGGGGAGGTGTCCCCGTACGCGTGCGTATGTCAGAAGTGTCGGCAGTGTCCGCCCGCGCCGGTCCAGTGTCCACCGTTGTCTGAAAACTGCACTTTTCTGACCTCTGATCTCACTGGACGGTCCGCCAAACTTTTTTTTACATCTCTCGGGCTTATCCGAGAGTGTGGCGTTGTAAGGGAGGTGTCCCCGCACGCGTGCGTATGTCAGAAGTGTCGGCAGTGTCCGCCGGCGCCGGTCCAGTGTCCACCGTTGTCTGAAAACTGCACTTTTCTGACCTCTGACCTCACTGGACGGTCCGCCACACTTTTCTTTACACCTCTCGGGCTTATCCGAGAGTGTGGCGTTGTAGGGGAGGTGTCCCCGCACGCGTGCGTATGTCAGAAGTGTCGGCAGTGTCCGCCGGCGCCGGTCCAGTGTCAACCGTTGTCTGAAAACTGCACTTTTCTGACCTCTGACCTCACTGGACGGTCCGCCACACTTTTCTTTACACCTCTCGGGCTTATCCGAGAGTCTGGCGTTGTAGGGGAGGTGTCCCCGCACGCGTGCGTATGTCAGAAGTGTCGGCAGTGTCCGCCGGCGCCGGTCCAGTATCCACCGTTGTCTGAAAACTGCACTTTTCTGACCTCTGACCTCACTGGACGGTCCGCCACACTTTTCTTTACACCTCTCGGGCTTATCCGAGAGTGTGGCGTTGTAGGGGAGGTGTCCCCGCACGCGTGCGTATGTCAGAAGTGTCGGCAGTGTCCGCCCGCGCCGGTCCAGTGTCCACCGTTGTCTGAAAACTGCACTTTTCTGACCTCTGATCTCACTGGACGGTCCGCCAAACTTTTTTTTACATCTCTCGGGCTTATCCGAGAGTGTGGCGTTGTAGGGGAGGTGTCCCCGCACGCGTGCGTCTGTCAGAAGTGTCGGCAGTGTCCGCCGGCGCCGGTCCAGTGTCCACCGTTGTCTGAAAACTGCACTTTTCTGACCTCTGACCTCACTGGACGGTCCGCCACACTTTTCTTTACACCTCTCGGGCTTATCCGAGAGTGTGGCGTTGTAGGGGAGGTGTCCCCGCACGCGTGCGTATGTCAGAAGTGTCGGCAGTGTCCGCCGGCGCCGGTCCAGTGTCCACCGTTGTCTGAAAACTGCACTTTTCTGACCTCTGACCTCACTGGACGGTCCGCCACACTTTTCTTTACACCTCTCGGGCTTATCCGAGAGTCTGGCGTTGTAGGGGAGGTGTCCCCGCACGCGTGCGTATGTCAGAAGTGTCGGCAGTGTCCACCGGCGCCGGTCCAGTATCCACCGTTGTCTGAAAACTGCACTTTTCTGACCTCTGACCTCACTGGACGGTCCGCCACACTTTTCTTTACACCTCTCGGGCTTATCCGAGAGTGTGGCGTTGTAGGGGAGGTGTCCCCGCACGCGTGCGTATGTCAGAAGTGTCGGCAGTGTCCGCCGGCGCCGGTCCAGTGTCCACCGTTGTCTGAAAACTGCACTTTTCTGACCTCTGACCTCACTGGACGGTCCGCCACACTTTTCTTTACACCTCTCGGGCTTATCCGAGAGTCTGGCGTTGTAGGGGAGGTGTCCCCGCACGCGTGCGTATGTCAGAAGTGTCGGCAGTGTCCGCCCGCGCCGGTCCAGTGTCCACCGTTGTCTGAAAACTGCACTTTTCTGACCTCTGACCTCACTGGACGGTCCGCCACACTTTTCTTTACACCTCTCGGGCTTATCCGAGAGTGTGGCGTTGTAGGGGAGGTGTCCCCGCACGCGTGCGTATGTCAGAAGTGTCGGCAGTGTCCGCCCGCGCCGGTCCAGTGTCCACCGTTGTCTGAAAACTGCACTTTTCTGACCTCTGATCTCACTGGACGGTCCGCCAAACTTTTTTTTACATCTCTCGGGCTTATCCGAGAGTGTGGCGTTGTAGGGGAGGTGTCCCCGCACGCGTGCGTATGTCAGAAGTGTCGGAAGTGTCCGCCGGCGCCGGTCCAGTGTCCACCGTTGTCTGAAAACTGCACTTTTCTGACCTCTGACCTCACTGGACGGTCCGCCACACTTTTCTTTACACCTCTCGGGCTTATCCGAGAGTGTGGCGTTGTAGGGGAGGTGTCCCCGCACGCGTGCGTATGTCAGAAGTGTCGGCAGTGTCCGCCGGCGCCGGTCCAGTGTCCACCGTTGTCTGAAAACTGCACTTTTCTGACCTCTGACCTCACTGGACGGTCCGCCACACTTTTCTTTACACCTCTCGGGCTTATCCGAGAGTGTGGCGTTGTAGGGGAGGTGTCCCCGCACGCGTGCGTTTGTCAGAAGTGTCGGCAGTGTCCGCCGGCGCCGGTCCAGTGTCCACCGTTGTCTGAAAACTGCACTTTTCTGACCTCTGACCTCACTGGACGGTCCGCCACACTTTTCTTTACACCTCTCGGGCTTATCCGAGAGTGTGGCGTTGTAGGGGAGGTGTCCCCGCACGCGTGCGTATGTCAGAAGTGTCGGCAGTGTCCGCCCGCGCCGGTCCAGTGTCCACCGTTGTCTGAAAACTGCACTTTTCTGACCTCTGATCTCACTGGACGGTCCGCCAAACTTTTTTTTACATCTCTCGGGCTTATCCGAGAGTGTGGCGTTGTAAGGGAGGTGTCCCCGCACGCGTGCGTATGTCAGAAGTGTCGGCAGTGTCCGCCGGCGCCGGTCCAGTGTCCACCGTTGTCTGAAAACTGCACTTTTCTGACCTCTGACCTCACTGGACGGTCCGCCACACTTTTCTTTACACCTCTCAGGCTTATCCGAGAGTGTGGCGTTGTAGGGGAGGTGTCCCCGCACGCGTGCGTATGTCAGAAGTGTCGGCAGTGTCCGCCGGCGCCGGTCCAGTGTCAACCGTTGTCTGAAAACTGCACTTTTCTGACCTCTGACCTCACTGGACGGTCCGCCACACTTTTCTTTACACCTCTCGGGCTTATCCGAGAGTCTGGCGTTGTAGGGGAGGTGTCCCCGCACGCGTGCGTATGTCAGAAGTGTCGGCAGTGTCCGCCGGCGCCGGTCCAGTATCCACCGTTGTCTGAAAACTGCACTTTTCTGACCTCTGACCTCACTGGACGGTCCGCCACACTTTTCTTTACACCTCTCGGGCTTATCCGAGAGTGTGGCGTTGTAGGGGAGGTGTCCCCGCACGCGTGCGTATGTCAGAAGTGTCGGCAGTGTCCGCCCGCGCCGGTCCAGTGTCCACCGTTGTCTGAAAACTGCACTTTTCTGACCTCTGATCTCACTGGACGGTCCGCCAAACTTTTTTTTACATCTCTCGGGCTTATCCGAGAGTGTGGCGTTGTAGGGGAGGTGTCCCCGCACGCGTGCGTCTGTCAGAAGTGTCGGCAGTGTCCGCCGGCGCCGGTCCAGTGTCCACCGTTGTCTGAAAACTGCACTTTTCTGACCTCTGACCTCACTGGACGGTCCGCCACACTTTTCTTTACACCTCTCGGGCTTATCCGAGAGTGTGGCGTTGTAGGGGAGGTGTCCCCGCACGCGTGCGTATGTCAGAAGTGTCGGCAGTGTCCGCCGGCGCCGGTCCAGTGTCCACCGTTGTCTGAAAACTGCACTTTTCTGACCTCTGACCTCACTGGACGGTCCGCCACACTTTTCTTTACACCTCTCGGGCTTATCCGAGAGTCTGGCGTTGTAGGGGAGGTGTCCCCGCACGCGTGCGTATGTCAGAAGTGTCGGCAGTGTCCACCGGCGCCGGTCCAGTATCCACCGTTGTCTGAAAACTGCACTTTTCTGACCTCTGACCTCACTGGACGGTCCGCCACACTTTTCTTTACACCTCTCGGGCTTATCCGAGAGTGTGGCGTTGTAGGGGAGGTGTCCCCGCACGCGTGCGTATGTCAGAAGTGTCGGCAGTGTCCGCCGGCGCCGGTCCAGTGTCCACCGTTGTCTGAAAACTGCACTTTTCTGACCTCTGACCTCACTGGACGGTCCGCCACACTTTTCTTTACACCTCTCGGGCTTATCCGAGAGTCTGGCGTTGTAGGGGAGGTGTCCCCGCACGCGTGCGTATGTCAGAAGTGTCGGCAGTGTCCGCCCGCGCCGGTCCAGTGTCCACCGTTGTCTGAAAACTGCACTTTTCTGACCTCTGACCTCACTGGACGGTCCGCCACACTTTTCTTTACACCTCTCGGGCTTATCCGAGAGTGTGGCGTTGTAGGGGAGGTGTCCCCGCACGCGTGCGTATGTCAGAAGTGTCGGCAGTGTCCGCCCGCGCCGGTCCAGTGTCCACCGTTGTCTGAAAACTGCACTTTTCTGACCTCTGATCTCACTGGACGGTCCGCCAAACTTTTTTTTACATCTCTCGGGCTTATCCGAGAGTGTGGCGTTGTAGGGGAGGTGTCCCCGCACGCGTGCGTATGTCAGAAGTGTCGGAAGTGTCCGCCGGCGCCGGTCCAGTGTCCACCGTTGTCTGAAAACTGCACTTTTCTGACCTCTGACCTCACTGGACGGTCCGCCACACTTTTCTTTACACCTCTCGGGCTTATCCGAGAGTGTGGCGTTGTAGGGGAGGTGTCCCCGCACGCGTGCGTATGTCAGAAGTGTCGGCAGTGTCCGCCGGCGCCGGTCCAGTGTCCACCGTTGTCTGAAAACTGCACTTTTCTGACCTCTGACCTCACTGGACGGTCCGCCACACTTTTCTTTACACCTCTCGGGCTTATCCGAGAGTCTGGCGTTGTAGGGGAGGTGTCCCCGCACGCGTGCGTATGTCAGAAGTGTCGGCAGTGTCCGCCGGCGCCGGTCCAGTGTCCACCGTTGTCTGAAAACTGCACTTTTCTGACCTCTGACCTCACTGGACGGTCCGCCACACTTTTCTTTACACCTCTCGGGCTTATCCGAGAGTTTGGCGTTGTAGGGGAGGTGTCCCCGCACGCGTGCGTATGTCAGAAGTGTCGGCAGTGTCCGCCGGCGCCGGTCCAGTGTCCACCGTTGTCTGAAAACTGCACTTTTCTGACCTCTGACCTCACTGGACGGTCCGCCACACTTTTCTTTACACCTCTCGGGCTTATCCGAGAGTCTGGCGTTGTAGGGGAGGTGTCCCCGCACGCGTGCGTATGTCAGAAGTGTCGGCAGTGTCCGCCGGCGCCGGTCCAGTGTCCACCGTTGTCTGAAAACTGCACTTTTCTGACCTCTGACCTCACTGGACGGTCCGCCACACTTTTCTTTACACCTCTCGGGCTTATCCGAGAGTGTGGCGTTGTAGGGGAGGTGTCCCCGCACGCGTGCGTATGTCAGAAGTGTCGGCAGTGTCCGCCCGCGCCGGTCCAGTGTCCACCGTTGTCTGAAAACTGCACTTTTCTGACCTCTGATCTCACTGGACGGTCCGCCAAACTTTTTTTTACATCTCTCGGGCTTATCCGAGAGTGTGGCGTTGTAGGGGAGGTGTCCCCGCACGCGTGCGTATGTCAGAAGTGTCGGCAGTGTCCGCCGGCGCCGGTCCAGTGTCCACCGTTGTCTGAAAACTGCACTTTTCTGACCTCTGACCTCACTGGACGGTCCGCCACACTTTTCTTTACACCTCTCGGGCTTATCCGAGAGTGTGGCGTTGTAGGGGAGGTGTCCCCGCACGCGTGCGTTTGTCAGAAGTGTCGGCAGTGTCCGCCGGCGCCGGTCCAGTGTCCACCGTTGTCTGAAAACTGCACTTTTCTGACCTCTGACCTCACTGGACGGTCCGCCACACTTTTCTTTACACCTCTCGGGCTTATCCGAGAGTGTGGCGTTGTAGGGGAGGTGTCCCCGCACGCGTGCGTATGTCAGAAGTGTCGGCAGTGTCCGCCCGCGCCGGTCCAGTGTCCACCGTTGTCTGAAAACTGCACTTTTCTGACCTCTGATCTCACTGGACGGTCCGCCAAACTTTTTTTTACATCTCTCGGGCTTATCCGAGAGTGTGGCGTTGTAGGGGAGGTGTCCCCGCACGCGTGCGTATGTCAGAAGTGTCGGCAGTGTCCGCCGGCGCCGGTCCAGTGTCCACCGTTGTCTGAAAACTGCACTTTTCTGACCTCTGACCTCACTGGACGGTCCGCCACACTTTTCTTTACACCTCTCGGGCTTATCCGAGAGTGTGGCGTTGTAGGGGAGGTGTCCCCGCACGCGTGCGTATGTCAGAAGTGTCGGCAGTGTCCGCCGGCGCCGGTCCAGTGTCCACCGTTGTCTGAAAACTGCACTTTTCTGACCTCTGACCTCACTGGACGGTCCGCCACACTTTTCTTTACACCTCTCGGGCTTATCCGAGAGTCTGGCGTTGTAGGGGAGGTGTCCCCGCACGCGTGCGTATGTCAGAAGTGTCGGCAGTGTCCACCGGCGCCGGTCCAGTATCCACCGTTGTCTGAAAACTGCACTTTTCTGACCTCTGACCTCACTGGACGGTCCGCCACACTTTTCTTTACACCTCTCGGGCTTATCCGAGAGTGTGGCGTTGTAGGGGAGGTGTCCCCGCACGCGTGCGTATGTCAGAAGTGTCGGCAGTGTCCGCCGGCGCCGGTCCAGTGTCCACCGTTGTCTGAAAACTGCACTTTTCTGACCTCTGACCTCACTGGACGGTCCGCCACACTTTTCTTTACACCTCTCGGGCTTATCCGAGAGTCTGGCGTTGTAGGGGAGGTGTCCCCGCACGCGTGCGTATGTCAGAAGTGTCGGCAGTGTCCGCCCGCGCCGGTCCAGTGTCCACCGTTGTCTGAAAACTGCACTTTTCTGACCTCTGACCTCACTGGACGGTCCGCCACACTTTTCTTTACACCTCTCGGGCTTATCCGAGAGTGTGGCGTTGTAGGGGAGGTGTCCCCGCACGCGTGCGTATGTCAGAAGTGTCGGCAGTGTCCGCCCGCGCCGGTCCAGTGTCCACCGTTGTCTGAAAACTGCACTTTTCTGACCTCTGATCTCACTGGACGGTCCGCCAAACTTTTTTTTACATCTCTCGGGCTTATCCGAGAGTGTGGCGTTGTAGGGGAGGTGTCCCCGCACGCGTGCGTATGTCAGAAGTGTCGGAAGTGTCCGCCGGCGCCGGTCCAGTGTCCACCGTTGTCTGAAAACTGCACTTTTCTGACCTCTGACCTCACTGGACGGTCCGCCACACTTTTCTTTACACCTCTCGGGCTTATCCGAGAGTGTGGCGTTGTAGGGGAGGTGTCCCCGCACGCGTGCGTATGTCAGAAGTGTCGGCAGTGTCCGCCGGCGCCGGTCCAGTGTCCACCGTTGTCTGAAAACTGCACTTTTCTGACCTCTGACCTCACTGGACGGTCCGCCACACTTTTCTTTACACCTCTCGGGCTTATCCGAGAGTGTGGCGTTGTAGGGGAGGTGTCCCCGCACGCGTGCGTTTGTCAGAAGTGTCGGCAGTGTCCGCCGGCGCCGGTCCAGTGTCCACCGTTGTCTGAAAACTGCACTTTTCTGACCTCTGACCTCACTGGACGGTCCGCCACACTTTTCTTTACACCTCTCGGGCTTATCCGAGAGTGTGGCGTTGTAGGGGAGGTGTCCCCGTACGCGTGCGTATGTCAGAAGTGTCGGCAGTGTCCGCCCGCGCCGGTCCAGTGTCCACCGTTGTCTGAAAACTGCACTTTTCTGACCTCTGATCTCACTGGACGGTCCGCCAAACTTTTTTTTACATCTCTCGGGCTTATCCGAGAGTGTGGCGTTGTAAGGGAGGTGTCCCCGCACGCGTGCGTATGTCAGAAGTGTCGGCAGTGTCCGCCGGCGCCGGTCCAGTGTCCACCGTTGTCTGAAAACTGCACTTTTCTGACCTCTGACCTCACTGGACGGTCCGCCACACTTTTCTTTACACCTCTCGGGCTTATCCGAGAGTGTGGCGTTGTAGGGGAGGTGTCCCCGCACGCGTGCGTATGTCAGAAGTGTCGGCAGTGTCCGCCGGCGCCGGTCCAGTGTCAACCGTTGTCTGAAAACTGCACTTTTCTGACCTCTGACCTCACTGGACGGTCCGCCACACTTTTCTTTACACCTCTCGGGCTTATCCGAGAGTCTGGCGTTGTAGGGGAGGTGTCCCCGCACGCGTGCGTATGTCAGAAGTGTCGGCAGTGTCCGCCGGCGCCGGTCCAGTATCCACCGTTGTCTGAAAACTGCACTTTTCTGACCTCTGACCTCACTGGACGGTCCGCCACACTTTTCTTTACACCTCTCGGGCTTATCCGAGAGTGTGGCGTTGTAGGGGAGGTGTCCCCGCACGCGTGCGTATGTCAGAAGTGTCGGCAGTGTCCGCCCGCGCCGGTCCAGTGTCCACCGTTGTCTGAAAACTGCACTTTTCTGACCTCTGATCTCACTGGACGGTCCGCCAAACTTTTTTTTACATCTCTCGGGCTTATCCGAGAGTGTGGCGTTGTAGGGGAGGTGTCCCCGCACGCGTGCGTCTGTCAGAAGTGTCGGCAGTGTCCGCCGGCGCCGGTCCAGTGTCCACCGTTGTCTGAAAACTGCACTTTTCTGACCTCTGACCTCACTGGACGGTCCGCCACACTTTTCTTTACACCTCTCGGGCTTATCCGAGAGTGTGGCGTTGTAGGGGAGGTGTCCCCGCACGCGTGCGTATGTCAGAAGTGTCGGCAGTGTCCGCCGGCGCCGGTCCAGTGTCCACCGTTGTCTGAAAACTGCACTTTTCTGACCTCTGACCTCACTGGACGGTCCGCCACACTTTTCTTTACACCTCTCGGGCTTATCCGAGAGTCTGGCGTTGTAGGGGAGGTGTCCCCGCACGCGTGCGTATGTCAGAAGTGTCGGCAGTGTCCACCGGCGCCGGTCCAGTATCCACCGTTGTCTGAAAACTGCACTTTTCTGACCTCTGACCTCACTGGACGGTCCGCCACACTTTTCTTTACACCTCTCGGGCTTATCCGAGAGTGTGGCGTTGTAGGGGAGGTGTCCCCGCACGCGTGCGTATGTCAGAAGTGTCGGCAGTGTCCGCCGGCGCCGGTCCAGTGTCCACCGTTGTCTGAAAACTGCACTTTTCTGACCTCTGACCTCACTGGACGGTCCGCCACACTTTTCTTTACACCTCTCGGGCTTATCCGAGAGTCTGGCGTTGTAGGGGAGGTGTCCCCGCACGCGTGCGTATGTCAGAAGTGTCGGCAGTGTCCGCCCGCGCCGGTCCAGTGTCCACCGTTGTCTGAAAACTGCACTTTTCTGACCTCTGACCTCACTGGACGGTCCGCCACACTTTTCTTTACACCTCTCGGGCTTATCCGAGAGTGTGGCGTTGTAGGGGAGGTGTCCCCGCACGCGTGCGTATGTCAGAAGTGTCGGCAGTGTCCGCCCGCGCCGGTCCAGTGTCCACCGTTGTCTGAAAACTGCACTTTTCTGACCTCTGATCTCACTGGACGGTCCGCCAAACTTTTTTTTACATCTCTCGGGCTTATCCGAGAGTGTGGCGTTGTAGGGGAGGTGTCCCCGCACGCGTGCGTATGTCAGAAGTGTCGGAAGTGTCCGCCGGCGCCGGTCCAGTGTCCACCGTTGTCTGAAAACTGCACTTTTCTGACCTCTGACCTCACTGGACGGTCCGCCACACTTTTCTTTACACCTCTCGGGCTTATCCGAGAGTGTGGCGTTGTAGGGGAGGTGTCCCCGCACGCGTGCGTATGTCAGAAGTGTCGGCAGTGTCCGCCGGCGCCGGTCCAGTGTCCACCGTTGTCTGAAAACTGCACTTTTCTGACCTCTGACCTCACTGGACGGTCCGCCACACTTTTCTTTACACCTCTCGGGCTTATCCGAGAGTCTGGCGTTGTAGGGGAGGTGTCCCCGCACGCGTGCGTATGTCAGAAGTGTCGGCAGTGTCCGCCGGCGCCGGTCCAGTGTCCACCGTTGTCTGAAAACTGCACTTTTCTGACCTCTGACCTCACTGGACGGTCCGCCACACTTTTCTTTACACCTCTCGGGCTTATCCGAGAGTGTGGCGTTGTAGGGGAGGTGTCCCCGCACGCGTGCGTATGTCAGAAGTGTCGGAAGTGTCCGCCGGCGCCGGTCCAGTGTCCACCGTTGTCTGAAAACTGCACTTTTCTGACCTCTGACCTCACTGGACGGTCCGCCACACTTTTCTTTACACCTCTCGGGCTTATCCGAGAGTGTGGCGTTGTAGGGGAGGTGTCCCCGCACGCGTGCGTATGTCAGAAGTGTCGGCAGTGTCCGCCGGCGCCGGTCCAGTGTCCACCGTTGTCTGAAAACTGCACTTTTCTGACCTCTGACCTCACTGGACGGTCCGCCACACTTTTCTTTACACCTCTCGGGCTTATCCGAGAGTCTGGCGTTGTAGGGGAGGTGTCCCCGCACGCGTGCGTATGTCAGAAGTGTCGGCAGTGTCCGCCGGCGCCGGTCCAGTGTCCACCGTTGTCTGAAAACTGCACTTTTCTGACCTCTGACCTCACTGGACGGTCCGCCACACTTTTCTTTACACCTCTCGGGCTTATCCGAGAGTTTGGCGTTGTAGGGGAGGTGTCCCCGCACGCGTGCGTATGTCAGAAGTGTCGGCAGTGTCCGCCGGCGCCGGTCCAGTGTCCACCGTTGTCTGAAAACTGCACTTTTCTGACCTCTGACCTCACTGGACGGTCCGCCACACTTTTCTTTACACCTCTCGGGCTTATCCGAGAGTCTGGCGTTGTAGGGGAGGTGTCCCCGCACGCGTGCGTATGTCAGAAGTGTCGGCAGTGTCCGCCGGCGCCGGTCCAGTGTCCACCGTTGTCTGAAAACTGCACTTTTCTGACCTCTGACCTCACTGGACGGTCCGCCACACTTTTCTTTACACCTCTCGGGCTTATCCGAGAGTGTGGCGTTGTAGGGGAGGTGTCCCCGCACGCGTGCGTATGTCAGAAGTGTCGGCAGTGTCCGCCCGCGCCGGTCCAGTGTCCACCGTTGTCTGAAAACTGCACTTTTCTGACCTCTGATCTCACTGGACGGTCCGCCAAACTTTTTTTTACATCTCTCGGGCTTATCCGAGAGTGTGGCGTTGTAGGGGAGGTGTCCCCGCACGCGTGCGTATGTCAGAAGTGTCGGCAGTGTCCGCCGGCGCCGGTCCAGTGTCCACCGTTGTCTGAAAACTGCACTTTTCTGACCTCTGACCTCACTGGACGGTCCGCCACACTTTTCTTTACACCTCTCGGGCTTATCCGAGAGTGTGGCGTTGTAGGGGAGGTGTCCCCGCACGCGTGCGTTTGTCAGAAGTGTCGGCAGTGTCCGCCGGCGCCGGTCCAGTGTCCACCGTTGTCTGAAAACTGCACTTTTCTGACCTCTGACCTCACTGGACGGTCCGCCACACTTTTCTTTACACCTCTCGGGCTTATCCGAGAGTGTGGCGTTGTAGGGGAGGTGTCCCCGCACGCGTGCGTATGTCAGAAGTGTCGGCAGTGTCCGCCCGCGCCGGTCCAGTGTCCACCGTTGTCTGAAAACTGCACTTTTCTGACCTCTGATCTCACTGGACGGTCCGCCAAACTTTTTTTTACATCTCTCGGGCTTATCCGAGAGTGTGGCGTTGTAGGGGAGGTGTCCCCGCACGCGTGCGTATGTCAGAAGTGTCGGCAGTGTCCGCCGGCGCCGGTCCAGTGTCCACCGTTGTCTGAAAACTGCACTTTTCTGACCTCTGACCTCACTGGACGGTCCGCCACACTTTTCTTTACACCTCTCGGGCTTATCCGAGAGTGTGGCGTTGTAGGGGAGGTGTCCCCGCACGCGTGCGTATGTCAGAAGTGTCGGCAGTGTCCGCCGGCGCCGGTCCAGTGTCCACCGTTGTCTGAAAACTGCACTTTTCTGACCTCTGACCTCACTGGACGGTCCGCCACACTTTTCTTTACACCTCTCGGGCTTATCCGAGAGTCTGGCGTTGTAGGGGAGGTGTCCCCGCACGCGTGCGTATGTCAGAAGTGTCGGCAGTGTCCGCCGGCGCCGGTCCAGTATCCACCGTTGTCTGAAAACTGCACTTTTCTGACCTCTGACCTCACTGGACGGTCCGCCACACTTTTCTTTACACCTCTCGGGCTTATCCGAGAGTGTGGCGTTGTAGGGGAGGTGTCCCCGCACGCGTGCGTATGTCAGAAGTGTCGGCAGTGTCCGCCCGCGCCGGTCCAGTGTCCACCGTTGTCTGAAAACTGCACTTTTCTGACCTCTGATCTCACTGGACGGTCCGCCAAACTTTTTTTTACATCTCTCGGGCTTATCCGAGAGTGTGGCGTTGTAGGGGAGGTGTCCCCGCACGCGTGCGTATGTCAGAAGTGTCGGCAGTGTCCGCCGGCGCCGGTCCAGTGTCCACCGTTGTCTGAAAACTGCACTTTTCTGACCTCTGACCTCACTGGACGGTCCGCCACACTTTTCTTTACACCTCTCGGGCTTATCCGAGAGTGTGGCGTTGTAGGGGAGGTGTCCCCGCACGCGTGCGTATGTCAGAAGTGTCGGCAGTGTCCGCCGGCGCCGGTCCAGTGTCCACCGTTGTCTGAAAACTGCACTTTTCTGACCTTTGACCTCACTGGACGGTCCGCCACACTTTTCTTTACACCTCTCGGGCTTATCCGAGAGTCTGGCGTTGTAGGGGAGGTGTCCCCGCACGCGTGCGTATGTCAGAAGTGTTGGCAGTGTCCGCCGGCGCCGGTCCAGTATCCACCGTTGTCTGAAAACTGCACTTTTCTGACCTCTGACCTCACTGGACGGTCCGCCACACTTTTCTTTACACCTCTCGGGCTTATCCGAGAGTGTGGCGTTGTAGGGGAGGTGTCCCCGCACGCGTGCGTATGTCAGAAGTGTCGGCAGTGTCCGCCCGCGCCGGTCCAGTGTCCACCGTTGTCTGAAAACTGCACTTTTCTGACCTCTGATCTCACTGGACGGTCCGCCAAACTTTTTTTTACATCTCTCGGGCTTATCCGAGAGTGTGGCGTTGTAGGGGAGGTGTCCCCGCACGCGTGCGTATGTCAGAAGTGTCGGCAGTGTCCGCCGGCGCCGGTCCAGTGTCCACCGTTGTCTGAAAACTGCACTTTTCTGACCTCTGACCTCACTGGACGGTCCGCCACACTTTTCTTTACACCTCTCGGGCTTATCCGAGAGTGTGGCGTTGTAGGGGAGGTGTCCCCGCACGCGTGCGTATGTCAGAAGTGTCGGCAGTGTCCGCCGGCGCCGGTCCAGTGTCCACCGTTGTCTGAAAACTGCACTTTTCTGACCTCTGACCTCACTGGACGGTCCGCCACACTTTTCTTTACACCTCTCGGGCTTATCCGAGAGTCTGGCGTTGTAGGGGAGGTGTCCCCGCACGCGTGCGTATGTCAGAAGTGTCGGCAGTGTCCGCCGGCGCCGGTCCAGTGTCCACCGTTGTCTGAAAACTGCACTTTTCTGACCTCTGACCTCACTGGACGGTCCGCCACACTTTTCTTTACACCTCTCGGGCTTATCCGAGAGTTTGGCGTTGTAGGGGAGGTGTCCCCGCACGCGTGCGTATGTCAGAAGTGTCGGCAGTGTCCGCCCGCGCCGGTCCAGTGTCCACCGTTGTCTGAAAACTGCACTTTTCTGACCTCTGACCTCACTGGACGGTCCGCCACACTTTTCTTTACACCTCTCGGGCTTATCCGAGAGTGTGGCGTTGTAGGGGAGGTGTCCCCGCACGCGTGCGTATGTCAGAAGTGTCGGCAGTGTCCGCCGGCGCCGGTCCAGTGTCCACCGTTGTCTGAAAACTGCACTTTTCTGACCTCTGACCTCACTGGACGGTCCGCCACACTTTTCTTTACACCTCTCGGGCTTATCCGAGAGTCTGGCGTTGTAGGGGAGGTGTCCCCGCACGCGTGCGTATGTCAAAAGTGTCGGCAGTGTCCGCCGGCGCCGGTCCAGTGTCCACCGTTGTCTGAAAACTGCACTTTTCTGACCTCTGACCTCACTGGACGGTCCGCCACACTTTTCTTTACACCTCTCGGGCTTATCCGAGAGTGTGGCGTTGTAGGGGAGGTGTCCCCGCACGCGTGCGTATGTCAGAAGTGTCGGCAGTGTCCGCCCGCGCCGGTCCAGTGTCCACCGTTGTCTGAAAACTGCACTTTTCTGACCTCTGATCTCACTGGACGGTCCGCCAAACTTTTTTTTACATCTCTCGGGCTTATCCGAGAGTGTGGCGTTGTAGGGGAGGTGTCCCCGCACGCGTGCGTATGTCAGAAGTGTCGGCAGTGTCCGCCGGCGCCGGTCCAGTGTCCACCGTTGTCTGAAAACTGCACTTTTCTGACCTCTGACCTCACTGGACGGTCCGCCACACTTTTCTTTACACCTCTCGGGCTTATCCGAGAGTGTGGCGTTGTAGGGGAGGTGTCCCCGCACGCGTGCGTTTGTCAGAAGTGTCGGCAGTGTCCGCCGGCGCCGGTCCAGTGTCCACCGTTGTCTGAAAACTGCACTTTTCTGACCTCTGACCTCACTGGACGGTCCGCCACACTTTTCTTTACACCTCTCGGGCTTATCCGAGAGTGTGGCGTTGTAGGGGAGGTGTCCCCGCACGCGTGCGTATGTCAGAAGTGTCGGCAGTGTCCGCCCGCGCCGGTCCAGTGTCCACCGTTGTCTGAAAACTGCACTTTTCTGACCTCTGATCTCACTGGACGGTCCGCCAAACTTTTTTTTACATCTCTCGGGCTTATCCGAGAGTTTGGCGTTGTAGGGGAGGTGTCCCCGCACGCGTGCGTATGTCAGAAGTGTCGGCAGTGTCCGCCGGCGCCGGTCCAGTGTCCACCGTTGTCTGAAAACTGCACTTTTCTGACCTCTGACCTCACTGGACGGTCCGCCACACTTTTCTTTACACCTCTCGGGCTTATCCGAGAGTGTGGCGTTGTAGGGGAGGTGTCCCCGCACGCGTGCGTATGTCAGAAGTGTCGGCAGTGTCCGCCGGCGCCGGTCCAGTGTCCACCGTTGTCTGAAAACTGCACTTTTCTGACCTCTGACCTCACTGGACGGTCCGCCACACTTTTCTTTACACCTCTCGGGCTTATCCGAGAGTCTGGCGTTGTAGGGGAGGTGTCCCCGCACGCGTGCGTATGTCAGAAGTGTCGGCAGTGTCCGCCGGCGCCGGTCCAGTATCCACCGTTGTCTGAAAACTGCACTTTTCTGACCTCTGACCTCACTGGACGGTCCGCCACACTTTTCTTTACACCTCTCGGGCTTATCCGAGAGTGTGGCGTTGTAGGGGAGGTGTCCCCGCACGCGTGCGTATGTCAGAAGTGTCGGCAGTGTCCGCCCGCGCCGGTCCAGTGTCCACCGTTGTCTGAAAACTGCACTTTTCTGACCTCTGATCTCACTGGACGGTCCGCCAAACTTTTTTTTACATCTCTCGGGCTTATCCGAGAGTGTGGCGTTGTAGGGGAGGTGTCCCCGCACGCGTGCGTATGTCAGAAGTGTCGGCAGTGTCCGCCGGCGCCGGTCCAGTGTCCACCGTTGTCTGAAAACTGCACTTTTCTGACCTCTGACCTCACTGGACGGTCCGCCACACTTTTCTTTACACCTCTCGGGCTTATCCGAGAGTGTGGCGTTGTAGGGGAGGTGTCCCCGCACGCGTGCGTATGTCAGAAGTGTCGGCAGTGTCCGCCGGCGCCGGTCCAGTGTCCACCGTTGTCTGAAAACTGCACTTTTCTGACCTCTGACCTCACTGGACGGTCCGCCACACTTTTCTTTACACCTCTCGGGCTTATCCGAGAGTCTGGCGTTGTAGGGGAGGTGTCCCCGCACGCGTGCGTATGTCAGAAGTGTTGGCAGTGTCCGCCGGCGCCGGTCCAGTATCCACCGTTGTCTGAAAACTGCACTTTTCTGACCTCTGACCTCACTGGACGGTCCGCCACACTTTTCTTTACACCTCTCGGGCTTATCCGAGAGTGTGGCGTTGTAGGGGAGGTGTCCCCGCACGCGTGCGTATGTCAGAAGTGTCGGCAGTGTCCGCCCGCGCCGGTCCAGTGTCCACCGTTGTCTGAAAACTGCACTTTTCTGACCTCTGATCTCACTGGACGGTCCGCCACACTTTTCTTTACACCTCTCGGGCTTATCCGAGAGTGTGGCGTTGTAGGGGAGGTGTCCCCGCACGCGTGCGTATGTCAAAAGTGTCGGCATTGTCCACCGGTGCCTGTCCAGTGTCCACTGTTGTCTGAAAACGGCACTTTTCTGGAGAGACAGCAGGATCCCAAAGCGGCAGTGGCGGCCGCCGTGACCCCGCCACGCCTCCGCCGCACCCGCTGCGGCAGAGACGCGCCCGCCTTGCCTCCGCCGCACCCCGCCTTGCCTCCGCCGCACCCGCCGCGCCTCTGCCGCACCCGCCGCCCCTCTGCCGCACCCGCCGCGGCGGAGACGCGACCACCACGGCGGAACGACCGCCACTGACAGCCACTGACTGCCACTGACTGCCACTGACTACCACTGACTGCCACTGACTGCCACTGACAGCCACTGACAGCCACTGACTGCCACTGACTGCCACTGACAGCCACTGACAGCCACTGACTGCCACTGACTGCCACTGACTGCCACTGACAGCCACTGACAGCCACTGACAGCCACTGACTGCCACTGACTGCCACTGACTGCCACTGACTGCCACTGACAGCCACTGACAGCCACTGACTGCCAATGACTGCCACTGACTGCCACTGACTGCCACTGACTGCCACTGACAGCCACTGACTGCCACTGACTGCCACTGACTGCCACTGACCGCCATGGACCCGCCACGCCCCGCCACGGACCCGCAACAGACGCCACTGACAGCCACTGACCACCACGACCCGCCAAAACCCGCCACAGACCCGCCACTGACCCGCCACTGACCTGTGGCATATTTTGCACATTGAGAGAGAGCAGTTGAGATTTCATCAGGCCAGATCTTTGTCAATTTTACTTGAATTCTTATCATTTTAGCTGTATGATAACTTACCACATATGAAATCCAATTCTGTCTATCCAATGGCTCTGTCAGTACTGCGGCCATAGCTGAGTGGTTAGTGAGCCCGCCTAGGTTGCCCCAGGTACGATTCCAGGCCAGGCCAGCAAATATGTCGATGAAATGAAATTTTTCCCTGAGCAAGACTCTTAACCCCTAATTGCTCACAGGCCCTCATTGGAAACAAGACCGCAAGGACTTTCATGAACGGACCTGTTAAAGGAATTATCCTTATCCTTTACACTGTCTACCCGCAAGTCTGTAGGTCCCTGGTTCAAACCCCAATTTAACCAGTCCAAATATAATTTACTGAACAAAATACATGACTTTGTTAAATAATGCATGTTCACTTCTTCTCACTCTGTCACTGCATCTCTCTCACTCTGTCACTGCCTCTCTCTCACTCTGTCACTGTCTGTCTGTCTGTCTGTCTGTCTGTCTGTCTGTCTGTCTGTCTGTCTGTCTGTCTGTCTGCCTCTCTCTCACTCTGTCTGTCTGTCTGTCTGTCTGTCTGTCTGTCTGTCTGTCTGTCTGTCTGTCTGTCTGTCTGTCTGTCTGTCTGTCTGCCTCTCTCTCACTCTGTCACTGTCTGTCTGTCTGTCTGTCTGTCTGTCTGTCTGTCTGTCTGTCTGTCTGTCTGTGTGCCTCTCTCTCACTCTGTCACTGTCTGTCTGTCTGTCTGTCTGTCTGTCTGTCTGTCTGTCTGTCTGTCTGTCTGTCTGTCTGTCTGTCTGTCTGTCTGTCTGTCTGTCTGTCTGTCTGTCTGTCTCTCTCTCTCTCTCACTCTGTCACTGTCTGTCTGTCTGCCTCTCTCTCACTCTGTCTGTCTGTCTGTCTGTCTGTCTGTCTGTCTGTCTGTCTGTCTGTCTGTCTGTCTGTCTGTCTGTCTGTCTGTCTGTCTGTCTGTCTGTCTGTCTGTCTGCCTCTCTCTCACTCTGTCACTGTCTGTCTGTCTGTCTGTGTGCCTCTCTCTCACTCTGTCACTGTCTGTCTGTCTGTCTGTCTGTCTGTCTGTCTGTCTGTCTGTCTGTCTGTCTGTCTGAGACAGTCTGTCTGACGTGTAATTGCGCATGACACATGCGTGCCATATACATTTATTTATTGATTTTTTTTTTCATTGACTCTCTAACTCTCTAACTCTCTAACCTAAAATATGATGGATACTGTATAGTGTCCATCATTGTTTGGTTCTGTTTATGATCAGAAATCCATATGTAATGTTGCTTTTTCATTTGAACTGTTGTAGTGTTGTCAGTGGAGAACCATCCAAGTTCTTCGGGAAGCTCATCTGTGAAGCAGCAGAACGGGAAGAAGAAACAGAAGATTTTTTTCTGGAATTGCTGTCTTCTGTGTTTAATTACAAAACATTCCCCTTTATTTGCTCGCTTAAGGCTGTAAACACAAAGTATCAATGTGATGTACTACTGGACCTATACTCCTATGTGAAGAACTATGAGACTCAAACTGGCAGAAGTGTTCTTCCAGCATTAAAACCAGTTTACCAGTCAGCTCCTGCAGTCTGGTCCATAGACCTCTCAAAGAGAAAGGTCTCCCTCCTCCTAGAGGTGCTGAAACTCCAACCAGAGAAGAAACCAGTAGAGCTGAGAGGCTGGTCAGATGAAGAGAGTGAAGTGAGGATCTTCCTTCAGTGTCTACCCTACATCTCACAGCTCAGGTTAATGTTGTCTTCTTTCATCAATATTCTAGTCATGAAAGCCTACCTTTTACTAAAGATAATGAGGAATGCACTTGACTTAATTATGAACTGGATATTTGTCTTATTTGTTATTGGTGCACTGAATTTACAAGAGGCAAATATCACTTTGTTTTATATTATCCCACTATAAATCCTTCTTTAAATTTTAGAAAACAGTGTGTCAGAGAATCATTCACTGACCACCACGACCCGCCAAAACCCGCCACAGACCCGCCACTGACCCGCCACTGACCTGTGGCATATTTTGCACATTGAGAGAGAGCAGTTGAGATTTCATCAGGCCAGATCTTT
This sequence comes from Gymnoscopelus braueri, assembly GCF_963280865.1. Lineage (NCBI taxonomy): Eukaryota > Metazoa > Chordata > Actinopteri > Myctophiformes > Myctophidae > Gymnoscopelus > Gymnoscopelus braueri. The sequence continues at coordinate 5,262,353 of NC_137624.1, read as the reverse complement.
GTCAATTTTACTTGAATTCTTATCATTTTAGCTGTATGATAACTTACCACATATGAAATCCAATTCTGTCTATCCAATGGCTCTGTCAGTACTGCGGCCATAGCTGAGTGGTTAGTGAGCCCGCCTAGGTTGCCCCAGGTACGATTCCAGGCCAGGCCAGCAAATATGTCGATGAAATGAAATTTTTCCCTGAGCAAGACTCTTAACCCCTAATTGCTCACAGGCCCTCATTGGAAACAAGACCGCAAGGACTTTCATGAACGGACCTGTTAAAGGAATTATCCTTATCCTTTACACTGTCTACCCGCAAGTCTGTAGGTCCCTGGTTCAAACCCCAATTTAACCAGTCCAAATATAATTTACTGAACAAAATACATGACTTTGTTAAATAATGCATGTTCACTTCTTCTCACTCTGTCACTGCATCTCTCTCACTCTGTCACTGCCTCTCTCTCACTCTGTCACTGTCTGTCTGTCTGTCTGTCTGTCTGTCTGTCTGTCTGTCTGTCTGTCTGTCTGTCTGTCTGTCTGTCTGTCTGTCTGTCTGTCTGTCTGCCTCTCTCTCTCTCACTCTGTCTGTCTGTCTGTCTGTCTGTGTGCCTCTCTCTCACTCTGTCACTGTCTGTCTGTCTGTCTGTCTGTCTGTCTGTCTGTCTGTCTGTCTGTCTGTCTGTCTGTCTGTCTGTCTGTCTGTCTGTCTGTCTGTCTGTCTCTCTCTCTCTCTCACTCTGTCACTGTCTGTCTGTCTGCCTCTCTCTCACTCTGTCTGTCTGTCTGTCTGTCTGTCTGTCTGTCTGTCTGTCTGTCTGTCTGTCTGTCTGTCTGTCTGTCTGTCTGTCTGTCTGTCTGTCTGCCTCTCTCTCACTCTGTCACTGTCTGTCTGTCTGTCTGTGTGCCTCTCTCTCACTCTGTCACTGTCTGTCTGTCTGTCTGTCTGTCTGTCTGTCTGTCTGTCTGAGACAGTCTGTCTGACGTGTAATTGCGCATGACACATGCGTGCCATATACATTTATTTATTGATTTTTTTTTTTCATTGACTCTCTAACTCTCTAACTCTCTAACCTAAAATATGATGGATACTGTATAGTGTCCATCATTGTTTGGTTCTGTTTATGATCAGAAATCCATATGTAATGTTGCTTTTTCATTTGAACTGTTGTAGTGTTGTCAGTGGAGAACCATCCAAGTTCTTCGGGAAGCTCATCTGTGAAGCAGCAGAACGGGAAGAAGAAACAGAAGATTTTTTTCTGGAATTGCTGTCTTCTGTGTTTAATTACAAAACATTCCCCTTTATTTGCTCGCTTAAGGCTGTAAACACAAAGTATCAATGTGATGTACTACTGGACCTATACTCCTATGTGAAGAACTATGAGACTCAAACTGGCAGAAGTGTTCTTCCAGCATTAAAACCAGTTTACCAGTCAGCTCCTGCAGTCTGGTCCATAGACCTCTCAAAGAGAAAGGTCTCCCTCCTCCTAGAGGTGCTGAAACTCCAACCAGAGAAGAAACCAGTAGAGCTGAGAGGCTGGTCAGATGAAGAGAGTGAAGTGAGGATCTTCCTTCAGTGTCTACCCTACATCTCACAGCTCAGGTTAATGTTGTCTTCTTTCATCAATATTCTAGTCATGAAAGCCTACCTTTTACTAAAGATAATGAGGAATGCACTTGACTTAATTATGAACTGGATATTTGTCTTATTTGTTATTGGTGCACTGAATTTACAAGAGGCAAATATCACTTTGTTTTATATTATCCCACTATAAATCCTTCTTTAAATTTTAGAAAACAGTGTGTCAGAGAATCATTCACTGACCACCACGACCCGCCAAAACCCGCCACAGACCCGCCACTGACCCGCCACTGACCTGTGGCATATTTTGCACATTGAGAGAGAGCAGTTGAGATTTCATCAGGCCAGATCTTTGTCAATTTTACTTGAATTCTTATCATTTTAGCTGTATGATAACTTACCACATATGAAATCCAATTCTGTCTATCCAATGGCTCTGTCAGTACTGCGGCCATAGCTGAGTGGTTAGTGAGCCCGCCTAGGTTGCCCCAGGTACGATTCCAGGCCAGGCCAGCAAATATGTCGATGAAATGAAATTTTTCCCTGAGCAAGACTCTTAACCCCTAATTGCTCACAGGCCCTCATTGGAAACAAGACCGCAAGGACTTTCATGAACGGACCTGTTAAAGGAATTATCCTTATCCTTTACACTGTCTACCCGCAAGTCTGTAGGTCCCTGGTTCAAACCCCAATTTAACCAGTCCAAATATAATTTACTGAACAAAATACATGACTTTGTTAAATAATGCATGTTCACTTCTTCTCACTCTGTCACTGCATCTCTCTCACTCTGTCACTGCCTCTCTCTCACTCTGTCACTGTCTGTCTGTCTGTCTGTCTGTCTGTCTGTCTGTCTGTCTGTCTGTCTGTCTGTCTGTCTGTCTGTCTGTCTGTCTGTCTGTCTGTCTGTCTGTCTGCCTCTCTCTCTCTCACTCTGTCTGTCTGTCTGTCTGTCTGTGTGCCTCTCTCTCACTCTGTCACTGTCTGTCTGTCTGTCTGTCTGTCTGTCTGTCTGTCTGTCTGTCTGTCTGTCTGTCTGTCTGTCTGTCTGTCTGTCTGTCTGTCTGTCTGTCTGTCTGTCTCTCTCTCTCTCTCACTCTGTCACTGTCTGTCTGTCTGCCTCTCTCTCACTCTGTCTGTCTGTCTGTCTGTCTGTCTGTCTGTCTGTCTGTCTGTCTGTCTGTCTGTCTGTCTGTCTGTCTGTCTGTCTGTCTGTCTGCCTCTCTCTCACTCTGTCACTGTCTGTCTGTCTGTCTGTGTGCCTCTCTCTCACTCTGTCACTGTCTGTCTGTCTGTCTGTCTGTCTGTCTGTCTGTCTGAGACAGTCTGTCTGACGTGTAATTGCGCATGACACATGCGTGCCATATACATTTATTTATTGATTTTTTTTTTTCATTGACTCTCTAACTCTCTAACTCTCTAACCTAAAATATGATGGATACTGTATAGTGTCCATCATTGTTTGGTTCTGTTTATGATCAGAAATCCATATGTAATGTTGCTTTTTCATTTGAACTGTTGTAGTGTTGTCAGTGGAGAACCATCCAAGTTCTTCGGGAAGCTCATCTGTGAAGCAGCAGAACGGGAAGAAGAAACAGAAGATTTTTTTCTGGAATTGCTGTCTTCTGTGTTTAATTACAAAACATTCCCCTTTATTTGCTCGCTTAAGGCTGTAAACACAAAGTATCAATGTGATGTACTACTGGACCTATACTCCTATGTGAAGAACTATGAGACTCAAACTGGCAGAAGTGTTCTTCCAGCATTAAAACCAGTTTACCAGTCAGCTCCTGCAGTCTGGTCCATAGACCTCTCAAAGAGAAAGGTCTCCCTCCTCCTAGAGGTGCTGAAACTCCAACCAGAGAAGAAACCAGTAGAGCTGAGAGGCTGGTCAGATGAAGAGAGTGAAGTGAGGATCTTCCTTCAGTGTCTACCCTACATCTCACAGCTCAGGTTAATGTTGTCTTCTTTCATCAATATTCTACACATGAAAGCCTACCTTTTACTAAAGATAATGAGGAATGCACTTGACTTAATTATGAACTGGATATTTGTCTTATTTGTTATTGGTGCACTGAATTTACAAGAGGCAAATATCACTTTGTTTTATATTATCCCACTATAAATCCTTCTTTAAATTTTAGAAAACAGTGTGTCAGAGAATCATTCACTGACCACCACGACCCGCCAAAACCCGCCACAGACCCGCCACTGACCCGCCACTGACCTGTGGCATATTTTGCACATTGAGAGAGAGCAGTTGAGATTTCATCAGGCCAGATCTTTGTCAATTTTACTTGAATTCTTATCATTTTAGCTGTATGATAACTTACCACATATGAAATCCAATTCTGTCTATCCAATGGCTCTGTCAGTACTGCGGCCATAGCTGAGTGGTTAGTGAGCCCGCCTAGGTTGCCCCAGGTACGATTCCAGGCCAGGCCAGCAAATATGTCGATGAAATGAAATTTTTCCCTGAGCAAGACTCTTAACCCCTAATTGCTCACAGGCCCTCATTGGAAACAAGACCGCAAGGACTTTCATGAACGGACCTGTTAAAGGAATTATCCTTATCCTTTACACTGTCTACCCGCAAGTCTGTAGGTCCCTGGTTCAAACCCCAATTTAACCAGTCCAAATATAATTTACTGAACAAAATACATGACTTTGTTAAATAATGCATGTTCACTTCTTCTCACTCTGTCACTGCATCTCTCTCACTCTGTCACTGCCTCTCTCTCACTCTGTCACTGTCTGTCTGTCTGTCTGTCTGTCTGTCTGTCTGTCTGTCTGTCTGTCTGTCTGTCTGCCTCTCTCTCACTCTGTCTGTCTGTCTGTCTGTCTGTCTGTGTGCCTCTCTCTCACTCTGTCACTGTCTGTCTGTCTGTCTGTCTGTCTGTCTGTCTGTCTGTCTGTCTGTCTGTCTGTCTGTCTGTCTGTCTGTCTGTCTGTCTGTCTCTCTCTCTCTCTCTCTCACTCTGTCACTGTCTGTCTGTCTGTCTGCCTCTCTCTCACTCTGTCTGTCTGTCTGTCTGTCTGTCTGTCTGTCTGTCTGTCTGTCTGTCTGTCTGTCTGTCTGTCTGTCTGTCTGTGTGCCTCTCTCTCACTCTGTCACTGTCTGTCTGTCTGTCTGTCTGTCTGTCTGTCTGTCTGTCTGTCTGTCTGTCTGTCTGTCTGTCTGTCTGTCTGTCTGTCTGTCTGTCTGTCTGTCTGTCTGTCTCTCTCTCTCTCTCACTCTGTCACTGTCTGTCTGTCTGCCTCTCTCTCACTCTGTCTGTCTGTCTGTCTGTCTGTCTGTCTGTCTGTCTGTCTGTCTGTCTGTCTGTCTGTCTGTCTGCCTCTCTCTCACTCTGTCACTGTCTGTCTGTCTGTCTGTCTGTCTGCCTCTCTCTCACTCTGTCACTGTCTGTCTGTCTGTCTGTCTGTCTGTCTGTCTGTCTGTCTGTCTGTCTGTCTGTCTGTGTGCCTCTCTCTCACTCTGTCACTGTCTGTCTGTCTGTCTGTCTGTCTGTCTGTCTGTCTGTCTGTCTGTCTGTCTGTCTGTCTGTCTGTCTGTCTGTCTGTCTGTCTGTCTGTCTGTCTGTCTCTCTCTCTCTCTCACTCTGTCACTGTCTGTCTGTCTGCCTCTCTCTCACTCTGTCTGTCTGTCTGTCTGTCTGTCTGTCTGTCTGTCTGTCTGTCTGTCTGTCTGTCTGTCTGTCTGTCTGTCTGCCTCTCTCTCACTCTGTCACTGTCTGTCTGTCTGTCTGTGTGCCTCTCTCTCACTCTGTCACTGTCTGTCTGTCTGTCTGTCTGTCTGTCTGTCTGTCTGTCTGTCTGTCTGTCTGTCTGAGACAGTCTGTCTGACGTGTAATTGCGCATGACACATGCGTGCCATATACATTTATTTATTGATTTTTTTTTTCATTGACTCTCTAACTCTCTAACTCTCTAACCTAAAATATGATGGATACTGTATAGTGTCCATCATTGTTTGGTTCTGTTTATGATCAGAAATCCATATGTAATGTTGCTTTTTCATTTGAACTGTTGTAGTGTTGTCAGTGGAGAACCATCCAAGTTCTTCGGGAAGCTCATCTGTGAAGCAGCAGAACGGGAAGAAGAAACAGATGATTTTTTTCTGGAATTGCTGTCTTCTGTGTTTAATTACAAAACATTCCCCTTTATTTGCTCGCTTAAGGCTGTAAACACAAAGTATCAATGTGATGTACTACTGGACCTATACTCCTATGTGAAGAACTATGAGACTCAAACTGGCAGAAGTGTTCTTCCAGCATTAAAACCAGTTTACCAGTCAGCTCCTGCAGTCTGGTCCATAGACCTCTCAAAGAGAAAGGTCTCCCTCCTCCTAGAGGTGCTGAAACTCCAACCAGAGAAGAAACCAGTAGAGCTGAGAGGCTGGTCAGATGAAGAGAGTGAAGTGAGGATCTTCCTTCAGTGTCTACCCTACATCTCACAGCTCAGGTTAATGTTGTCTTCTTTCATCAATATTCTAGTCATGAAAGCCTACCTTTTACTAAAGATAATGAGGAATGCACTTGACTTAATTATGAACTGGATATTTGTCTTATTTGTTATTGGTGCACTGAATTTACAAGAGGCAAATATCACTTTGTTTTATATTATCCCACTATAAATCCTTCTTTAAATTTTAGAAAACAGTGTGTCAGAGAATCATTCACTGACCACCACGACCCGCCAAAACCCGCCACAGACCCGCCACTGACCCGCCACTGACCTGTGGCATATTTTGCACATTGAGAGAGAGCAGTTGAGATTTCATCAGGCCAGATCTTTGTCAATTTTACTTGAATTCTTATCATTTTAGCTGTATGATAACTTACCACATATGAAATCCAATTCTGTCTATCCAATGGCTCTGTCAGTACTGCGGCCATAGCTGAGTGGTTAGTGAGCCCGCCTAGGTTGCCCCAGGTACGATTCCAGGCCAGGCCAGCAAATATGTCGATGAAATGAAATTTTTCCCTGAGCAAGACTCTTAACCCCTAATTGCTCACAGGCCCTCATTGGAAACAAGACCGCAAGGACTTTCATGAACGGACCTGTTAAAGGAATTATCCTTATCCTTTACACTGTCTACCCGCAAGTCTGTAGGTCCCTGGTTCAAACCCCAATTTAACCAGTCCAAATATAATTTACTGAACAAAATACATGACTTTGTTAAATAATGCATGTTCACTTCTTCTCACTCTGTCACTGCATCTCTCTCACTCTGTCACTGCCTCTCTCTCACTCTGTCACTGTCTGTCTGTCTGTCTGTCTGTCTGTCTGTCTGTCTGTCTGTCTGTCTGTCTGTCTGTCTGTCTGCCTCTCTCTCACTCTGTCTGTCTGTCTGTCTGTCTGTGTGCCTCTCTCTCACTCTGTCACTGTCTGTCTGTCTGTCTGTCTGTCTGTCTGTCTGTCTGTCTGTCTGTCTGTCTGTCTGTCTGTCTGTCTGTCTCTCTCTCTCACTCTGTCACTGTCTGTCTGTCTGCCTCTCTCTCACTCTGTCTGTCTGTCTGTCTGTCTGTCTGTCTGTCTGTCTGTCTGTCTGTCTGTCTGTCTGTCTGTCTGTCTGTCTGTCTGTCTGTCTGTCTGTCTGCCTCTCTCTCACTCTGTCACTGTCTGTCTGTCTGTCTGTGTGCCTCTCTCTCACTCTGTCACTGTCTGTCTGTCTGTCTGTCTGTCTGTCTGTCTGTCTGAGACAGTCTGTCTGACGTGTAATTGCGCATGACACATGCGTGCCATATACATTTATTTATTGATTTTTTTTTTTCATTGACTCTCTAACTCTCTAACTCTCTAACCTAAAATATGATGGATACTGTATAGTGTCCATCATTGTTTGGTTCTGTTTATGATCAGAAATCCATATGTAATGTTGCTTTTTCATTTGAACTGTTGTAGTGTTGTCAGTGGAGAACCATCCAAGTTCTTCGGGAAGCTCATCTGTGAAGCAGCAGAACGGGAAGAAGAAACAGAAGATTTTTTTCTGGAATTGCTGTCTTCTGTGTTTAATTACAAAACATTCCCCTTTATTTGCTCGCTTAAGGCTGTAAACACAAAGTATCAATGTGATGTACTACTGGACCTATACTCCTATGTGAAGAACTATGAGACTCAAACTGGCAGAAGTGTTCTTCCAGCATTAAAACCAGTTTACCAGTCAGCTCCTGCAGTCTGGTCCATAGACCTCTCAAAGAGAAAGGTCTCCCTCCTCCTAGAGGTGCTGAAACTCCAACCAGAGAAGAAACCAGTAGAGCTGAGAGGCTGGTCAGATGAAGAGAGTGAAGTGAGGATCTTCCTTCAGTGTCTACCCTACATCTCACAGCTCAGGTTAATGTTGTCTTCTTTCATCAATATTCTACACATGAAAGCCTACCTTTTACTAAAGATAATGAGGAATGCACTTGACTTAATTATGAACTGGATATTTGTCTTATTTGTTATTGGTGCACTGAATTTACAAGAGGCAAATATCACTTTGTTTTATATTATCCCACTATAAATCCTTCTTTAAATTTTAGAAAACAGTGTGTCAGAGAATCATTCACTGACCACCACGACCCGCCAAAACCCGCCACTGACCCGCCACTGACCTGTGGCATATTTTGCACATTGAGAGAGAGCAGTTGAGATTTCATCAGGCCAGATCTTTGTCAATTTTACTTGAATTCTTATCATTTTAGCTGTATGATAACTTACCACATATGAAATCCAATTCTGTCTATCCAATGGCTCTGTCAGTACTGCGGCCATAGCTGAGTGGTTAGTGAGCCCGCCTAGGTTGCCCCAGGTACGATTCCAGGCCAGGCCAGCAAATATGTCGATGAAATGAAATTTTTCCCTGAGCAAGACTCTTAACCCCTAATTGCTCACAGGCCCTCATTGGAAACAAGACCGCAAGGACTTTCATGAACGGACCTGTTAAAGGAATTATCCTTATCCTTTACACTGTCTACCCGCAAGTCTGTAGGTCCCTGGTTCAAACCCCAATTTAACCAGTCCAAATATAATTTACTGAACAAAATACATGACTTTGTTAAATAATGCATGTTCACTTCTTCTCACTCTGTCACTGCATCTCTCTCACTCTGTCACTGCCTCTCTCTCACTCTGTCACTGTCTGTCTGTCTGTCTGTCTGTCTGTCTGTCTGTCTGTCTGTCTGTCTGTCTGTCTGTCTGTCTGTCTGTCTGTCTGTCTGCCTCTCTCTCACTCTGTCTGTCTGTCTGTCTGTCTGTGTGCCTCTCTCTCACTCTGTCACTGTCTGTCTGTCTGTCTGTCTGTCTGTCTGTCTGTCTGTCTGTCTGTCTGTCTGTCTGTCTGTCTGTCTGTCTGTCTGTCTGTCTGTCTGTCTGTCTGTCTGTCTCTCTCTCTCTCTCACTCTGTCACTGTCTGTCTGTCTGCCTCTCTCTCACTCTGTCTGTCTGTCTGTCTGTCTGTCTGTCTGTCTGTCTGTCTGTCTGTCTGTCTGTCTGTCTGTCTGTCTGTCTGTCTGTCTGCCTCTCTCTCACTCTGTCACTGTCTGTCTGTCTGTCTGTGTGCCTCTCTCTCACTCTGTCACTGTCTGTCTGTCTGTCTGTCTGTCTGTCTGTCTGTCTGAGACAGTCTGTCTGACGTGTAATTGCGCATGACACATGCGTGCCATATACATTTATTTATTGATTTTTTTTTTCATTGACTCTCTAACTCTCTAACTCTCTAACCTAAAATATGATGGATACTGTATAGTGTCCATCATTGTTTGGTTCTGTTTATGATCAGAAATCCATATGTAATGTTGCTTTTTCATTTGAACTGTTGTAGTGTTGTCAGTGGAGAACCATCCAAGTTCTTCGGGAAGCTCATCTGTGAAGCAGCAGAACGGGAAGAAGAAACAGAAGATTTTTTTCTGGAATTGCTGTCTTCTGTGTTTAATTACAAAACATTCCCCTTTATTTGCTCGCTTAAGGCTGTAAACACAAAGTATCAATGTGATGTACTACTGGACCTATACTCCTATGTGAAGAACTATGAGACTCAAACTGGCAGAAGTGTTCTTCCAGCATTAAAACCAGTTTACCAGTCAGCTCCTGCAGTCTGGTCCATAGACCTCTCAAAGAGAAAGGTCTCCCTCCTCCTAGAGGTGCTGAAACTCCAACCAGAGAAGAAACCAGTAGAGCTGAGAGGCTGGTCAGATGAAGAGAGTGAAGTGAGGATCTTCCTTCAGTGTCTACCCTACATCTCACAGCTCAGGTTAATGTTGTCTTCTTTCATCAATATTCTACACATGAAAGCCTACCTTTTACTAAAGATAATGAGGAATGCACTTGACTTAATTATGAACTGGATATTTGTCTTATTTGTTATTGGTGCACTGAATTTACAAGAGGCAAATATCACTTTGTTTTATATTATCCCACTATAAATCCTTCTTTAAATTTTAGAAAACAGTGTGTCAGAGAATCATTCACTGACCACCACGACCCGCCAAAACCCGCCACAGACCCGCCACTGACCCGCCACTGACCTGTGGCATATTTTGCACATTGAGAGAGAGCAGTTGAGATTTCATCAGGCCAGATCTTTGTCAATTTTACTTGAATTCTTATCATTTTAGCTGTATGATAACTTACCACATATGAAATCCAATTCTGTCTATCCAATGGCTCTGTCAGTACTGCGGCCATAGCTGAGTGGTTAGTGAGCCCGCCTAGGTTGCCCCAGGTACGATTCCAGGCCAGGCCAGCAAATATGTCGATGAAATGAAATTTTTCCCTGAGCAAGACTCTTAACCCCTAATTGCTCACAGGCCCTCATTGGAAACAAGACCGCAAGGACTTTCATGAACGGACCTGTTAAAGGAATTATCCTTATCCTTTACACTGTCTACCCGCAAGTCTGTAGGTCCCTGGTTCAAACCCCAATTTAACCAGTCCAAATATAATTTACTGAACAAAATACATGACTTTGTTAAATAATGCATGTTCACTTCTTCTCACTCTGTCACTGCATCTCTCTCACTCTGTCACTGCCTCTCTCTCACTCTGTCACTGTCTGTCTGTCTGTCTGTCTGTCTGTCTGTCTGTCTGTCTGTCTGTCTGTCTGTCTGTCTGTCTGTCTGTCTGTCTGTCTGCCTCTCTCTCACTCTGTCTGTCTGTCTGTCTGTCTGTCTGTCTGTCTGTCTGTCTGTCTGTCTGTCTGTCTGTCTGTCTGTCTGTCTGCCTCTCTCTCACTCTGTCACTGTCTGTCTGTCTGTCTGTCTGTCTGTCTGTCTGTCTGTCTGTCTGTCTGTCTGTGTGCCTCTCTCTCACTCTGTCACTGTCTGTCTGTCTGTCTGTCTGTCTGTCTGTCTGTCTGTCTGTCTGTCTGTCTGTCTGTCTGTCTGTCTGTCTGTCTGTCTCTCTCTCTCTCTCACTCTGTCACTGTCTGTCTGTCTGCCTCTCTCTCACTCTGTCTGTCTGTCTGTCTGTCTGTCTGTCTGTCTGTCTGTCTGTCTGTCTGTCTGTCTGTCTGTCTGTCTGTCTGTCTGTCTGTCTGCCTCTCTCTCACTCTGTCACTGTCTGTCTGTCTGTCTGTGTGCCTCTCTCTCACTCTGTCACTGTCTGTCTGTCTGTCTGTCTGTCTGTCTGTCTGTCTGTCTGAGACAGTCTGTCTGACGTGTAATTGCGCATGACACATGCGTGCCATATACATTTATTTATTGATTTTTTTTTTCATTGACTCTCTAACTCTCTAACTCTCTAACCTAAAATATGATGGATACTGTATAGTGTCCATCATTGTTTGGTTCTGTTTATGATCAGAAATCCATATGTAATGTTGCTTTTTCATTTGAACTGTTGTAGTGTTGTCAGTGGAGAACCATCCAAGTTCTTCGGGAAGCTCATCTGTGAAGCAGCAGAACGGGAAGAAGAAACAGAAGATTTTTTTCTGGAATTGCTGTCTTCTGTGTTTAATTACAAAACATTCCCCTTTATTTGCTCGCTTAAGGCTGTAAACACAAAGTATCAATGTGATGTACTACTGGACCTATACTCCTATGTGAAGAACTATGAGACTCAAACTGGCAGAAGTGTTCTTCCAGCATTAAAACCAGTTTACCAGTCAGCTCCTGCAGTCTGGTCCATAGACCTCTCAAAGAGAAAGGTCTCCCTCCTCCTAGAGGTGCTGAAACTCCAACCAGAGAAGAAACCAGTAGAGCTGAGAGGCTGGTCAGATGAAGAGAGTGAAGTGAGGATCTTCCTTCAGTGTCTACCCTACATCTCACAGCTCAGGTTAATGTTGTCTTCTTTCATCAATATTCTACACATGAAAGCCTACCTTTTACTAAAGATAATGAGGAATGCACTTGACTTAATTATGAACTGGATATTTGTCTTATTTGTTATTGGTGCACTGAATTTACAAGAGGCAAATATCACTTTGTTTTATATTATCCCACTATAAATCCTTCTTTAAATTTTAGAAAACAGTGTGTCAGAGAATCATTCCGTCGATTGTTCTCCTTAATGAACATAAAGGATACATTAACACTGAGGATGTTACTGTTTAGTCTTCAGGGTCGCAAGTCTGCACTCTACGTGTTCACCCGTATGGAATAGTAATTTATATATTTAATATTTCTTAATAGAAAGAGATGTGCAGCATAATATCCAGGATAAAAGCAAAGTGCAGAGAGAACAAGAGACAGTATCTGCTGTTAGTACTATGCATGATACAACCAATCAGAAGGGAAAATGTAATCAGAGAATAATGTGATCTCGGTGTGATACAATAAGTAGAAGCATGAATCACTGCTGAGTTGTGTGTTAATGTCATTGTTATCAGAAGTTTTGTGGTATTTTCATAGGACAATGGTTACAGTAGCACTAGACATACAATTCAAGTTTAAACGTTGAGACACATTAGTAATATGTATTTTCTGATTCTTTCATTTTCCATTATTTCATTAGACTGTGTCCAGAGGTTCTGCAGGAGCTAGTTGGTGTTGTGTATACAGCTCAGGATGAGGAAGTGACAAAGTCTTTCCTGGAGAAGGTTGGTGGAGATCTGACCTCCTGCTCTCTAGACGGGGAGGTTCTTCTCTATCTGCTACAGCAGGCATCAGCCCAGATGTTCACTGTGGACTTGAGGAAGAACAGGATCTCAGAGAGCAGCATCACAGGTCTTTTACCCTTTCTGGACAGAGTTTTATTTAAAAGGTGAGTTCAAAATGATCGTGTGTGTGTGTGTGTGTGTGTGTGTGTGTGTGTGTGTGTGTGTGTGTGTGTGTGTGTGTGTGTGTGTGTGTGTGTGTGTGTGTATTTTATCAGCATTCTATACTAACAATAATCCATGTTTTCAGACCCAGTTCCAGCTTTACATTGTGTGCCATCAGAGAGACATATAAATGTCGTTCCAGTGACTATGTGTCCAGTTTATTGAGGTCATTAGACTATGTAATCAACCTGGACAACACAGAGTTGAACACAGTGGACTGTGATGCTCTGCTGTTTACCCTCAAACACTGTGACAAAGTGACAGAACTCAGCCTGTTGTGGACCTCCATACCACCAGAAGCAATAGAGAACATCATGTTCTCGATGGATAAAGTCTCTCATCTCAGGTAAGTTGGATGTAGACAATCATTGTAAAGTTGACCGGAGGTCGAGACTCCAAAAACAGTCAGAAATGCTCTCTTTTGTGGTCTTTATTTCTTCCACTTCTCCTCCACCAAGTCAGTGCAGCTTTTTACAGTGCATGTATCGAATAACAAAAATAATGCTGGCCAAAAAATACGAAGATAACGAACTCAGGAAATTAATGCAAAACTTAACAAAAAGGTAACAGAACAAAACAAAGCGCACTTAGGCTACACCCCTATGAGGGGGCCCTGGCAGCTCTGACTGGGCTCTCTGCCTGCCCAAACATAACTGAAGCTCTGACTCTGCTGTCTCCTTTTTATAGGAGAGGATCCTACCACAACAGAGGCAGCAATTAACCTTCAAAAATAGCTTATCTACAAGCTGACAAATATAACATGAATAACCCAACACATAAATAGATATGGTACTTTCAGACTGAACCCCATTTTGTGTTTGAATTCATTTCCATAGATAATATAATACTTTGCCCATAAACATTGTGAAACACCCCTCCTCCTCTACAGTACATGGCACCTTCCACTGGGACCTCCCCTACTTAAGCTACATGGTTTGGTCCATGCTCTGTTTAGCAGTTCAACCCACAGTGCCAGTACTGCAGAGGAGTTACAGGTGACAAACAATGAGCAACTCCTTTTACCACAGGTTACACAATAAACTGAATGTTTTATCCCTGTAAAGTCTGTGTGAATTACTTGTGAATTTGTGAATGCATTCAACAGTATTGACATTATAGTATTGACATTTGGTTAGGACATATCTGCCACACTCCCCACAGTCACTGCTTCCAAACCGGCCGGTGGTCTTGATTATGAATCGGACGCAGCTGTGTGGTGTGTGTGTGCGTGAACTGCCCTTAACCCCTGTGTCTTTATGTATAGGGCACGGGTTGCCCCGTGACATTTCCCCCTCCTTCTGAAGACGCCCCCTGTGGCGTCCTAGACAGGAAGTCAGCGGTGCAATTCTCGGACCCCTTCCTGTAAAGAACCACAAAGTCATACGGCTGCATAGCCAGGAACCACCTAGTGATTCGGGAGTTAGTGTCTTTCATGTCCTTCAACCAGGTCAATGCCCGGTGGTCTGTCTCTAAGGTGAACTCTCTCCCCAAAAGATAGTACTTCAGGGAGTCAAGTGCCCATTTTATGGCAAGGCACTCCTTTTCCACCACAGAGTATGGCACCTCATGCTTGAGGAGCTTCCTGCTGATGTAGACGATGGGACAGAGGTTACCTGCTTCCCCTTGCAGCAACGCCGCCCCAATGCCCACGTCTGAGGCATCCGTCTGGACCACGAACGGCTGTTCGAAGTCAGGGCTTTTCAGAATGGGTTCCTTGCATAAAAAGTCTTTCAGGGTATTGAAGGCCACCTCGCAGTCCTCGGTCCATCTCACCTTGTTGGGCAAGTTCTTTTTAGTGAGATCGGTGAGGGGAGCTGAGATAGTGGATAAACGGGGAATGAAACGGCCATACCAGCCTATCAGGCCAATGAATGATTTGACCTGAGACTTGGTCGTGGGTCTCTCAGCCAATCTGACAGCCTCGAGTTTCCCCACCTGTGGACGAATGACCCCATTACCCAGCACATACCCCAAGTACTCAGTCTCATGTTTGGCCAGGGAGCACTTGTCAGGACGGATGGTCAGGCCCGCCCTCTTGAGTCTCTGCAACACTGCCTGTAGATGGGTCAGATGTTCTTCCCAGGAACTGCTGTACACCACCACGTCATCCAGGTATGCCGCTGCAAAGGACTCTGTGCCGACCAGAACTTTGTCCATTAACCGCTGGAAAGTTGCGGGGGCCCCATGGAGACCAAAGGGCAGGACAGTAAACTGGAAATGTCCAAACGGTGTTCTAAAAGCGGTTATTTCTTTGCTCTCTGGGTTGAGGGGAACCTGCCAGTAACCCTTACACAGGTCGAGGGTAGTGATGTAGCGTGACCTGCCAACCCTCTCCAAGAGGTCGTCAATTCTTGGCATTGGATACAAGTCCCTCTTACTGACCCTATTCACCTTCCTAAAATCCAGACAGAACCTCAGGGTTCCATCTTTCTTGGGGACCAAGATGATTGGGCTGCTCCATTCACTGGACGATGGCTCGATGACACCCATTTCCTTCATCGCCTCGATCTCCTTCTTCAGGACTGGCAGCAGGCGTTCTGGAACCCTGTAGACAGCCTGGCGAAGAGGCTCTGGCTCCTTCAAGGTGATGCGGTGGTGGGTGACGTCGGTGCGGCCTGGAGTTAACCCAAACAGGTGTCTGGGCAGGATCTGAAGAAGCTCCTTCCTCTTCTCCCCCTCCAGGTGGCTCAGCTCCAGCTGTGGCTCACCCTCTGGCACTGGTAGGTACTGCTCCGGTGTCTCCTCTTCCTCCCTCACAGCCTTGATGTACAGAGCGTGGATAGCTGGTGGCGGTGGGGTGGGACGAGGATTCCATTTCTTGAGCATGTTGATATGGAACGTCTGCAACGGCTGTCTGCGTTCTGGCATGTGGATCTGGTACGTCACCGGACCCATCTTCTGCTTGACCTTGTAGGGACCCTGCCACTTTGCCAACAGCTTATGCTCTGATGTCGGCAACAGCAACAAGACGTCGTCCCCCGGCTGGAGACTTCGCTGCCTGGCTGACCGGTCATACCAGTCTTTCTGCTTTGCCTGGGCCTGGAGTAGATGTTCTCTGGCGATGGTTGTGGACCTCATGAGCTGCTCTCGCATATTCAGGACGTAGGAAATGATGTTCATGTCCTGTGCGAGAGCTGGACCCTCCCAGGTCTCACGGAGCACATCGAGAGGACCTCTGACCTGGTGGGCGTAAAGCAGCTCAAAAGGTGAAAAGCCCGTCGAGGCCTGAGGGACCTCGCGGTAGGCAAACAGAATATATGGCAGCCATTTGTCCCAGTCTTTACCAGTCTCTGATACAAACTTCTTGAGCATGCCTTTCAAAGTCTGGTTGAAACGCTCTACCAGCCCATCAGTCTGAGGGTGGTAGGGGGTAGTCCTTACTCTCTTAATCCCTAACAGCTGATAGGCCTGTGAGAGCGTACGGCTCATAAAGTTGGGACCCTGGTCTGTCAAAACCTCCCTAGGAATCCCTACTTGAGAGAAGAACTTCAGCAAAGCTGATGCTACCTGCCTAGCCGTCACCTCTCTCATGGGGATAGCCTCGGGGTATCTGGTGGCATAGTCACTGATAACAAGAATGAACCTGTTTCCTGATTTGCTTCTCTCCAGGGGGCCCACTACATCTACTCCTATTCTCTCAAATGGGGTACCAATGACAGGGAGTGGAATTAGGGGTACAGGGGCTGTCTTTTTCCCTGCGGTTAACTGGCATTCTGGACAGGTTTTACAATAGTCCTTAACCTGGCTATACATCCCTGGCCAACAAAACCTCTTAGAAATGCGCAACAGGGTTTTCATAAAGCCTAGGTGACCTGCCCAAGGGATTGTGTGACCCACCCTCAGAACTTCCTCTCTACAGGGTTTGGGAAGTACCAGCTGTCTGCCATCTTCACTGAGTCTATACAGAAGGTCATTTTCTATCTCATAGCGCTCATGGTGGGGCAAATTTATTGAGTGTTCCTTCTCTGCCTCTTTAAAACAGTGCACAAGAGTGGAGTCCTCACGCTGACACTTAGCAAGATCACAGGGTAACCCGTCTACATGCAGCTCTGGAGCTGGAACCTCTGGCTCTGCCTGCTCTGTGAACTGTTGTATAAGTTCCCCCACTTGCTGTCTGCGCCTCTCCAATCTGTCCTCCTGTGTAACTGTGGGCTCCCCCACCACCTCCCCATGAAATGGCATTAGCTGCAATGTGTCTGCCTGCGTGTCGGGTGTGATAGGTAGGGGGTCTCTAACTGACACTGCCTCAGGTGTAATAGGTGGCCCTGCCTGCTGGATTACAGAGGAAACTGGTGGCTGTACCTCCGGAAATGGAGCCTGCCTGGCTCTGGCACGTGTCACAACACCACAAAACCTTTCCCTGCTTTCATAGATTAGGTCATACAGGACTGGTAAATCTGTACCTAGCAGGATGGGGTAGGGCAATTCTGGGACAACACCAACTTTCATGAGGTACACCTGACCTTTAACCTCAAGGTAAATGTCTGCAGTAGGGCTCTGTTCTTCATGGCCATGGACACAAATGACTGACACTGAGTCTCCCTCATTCCACATCTCTCTAGCAACCAGGTGAGACTGAACTAGAGACTGTGCACAGCCTGTGTCTAACAGGGCAGTGTAAGGCTTTCCATTTAGCTGAACAGTGGTCAAAGGGGAGTCTGGCTGTTCTTCAGGGCGTACAGTGAATTCAGGCCTAGGGACATAGCAAAGACTGGTGGATTTGTGCTTTTTGAGGGGGCAAACTGGGCGTGTATGGCCTACCTCACCACAATTATAACACACAATCTGTGACTTATCACCTGGCTGTGACCTGGGGTTAGTGTGCTCCTGAACCACTGGCCTGCCTGATCTAGGTTGGGAATGAGAGCTACCCTGAGGACTACCCCCCTTGAACCAACCCTCAGACTTACCCTTCGCCTGGCGCTGTCCGGCGTAGAGGTAGGAGCCTGGACCTTTGTGTGCTGAGACGTAGGTGTCGACGAGGTCCGCCGCGTCTTCCGCCGTCTCCGGATCCCGTTCTTTGACCCAGACCTTCACTTCTGGGTAGAGGACCCTCAGGTATTGCTCTAGGACCACCATCTCCATGATGTCCTTCTTGGACGCAACAGAGAAGTCCACCCACTTGTTGAATAGGTCTCTGAGGCGGGTATACAGCTCATGAGGTGACTCGCCTGGTGGCACCTCAAGGCTCCGGAATCGTTGTCGGTAAGAGTCTCTGTTCACCTCATACTTTCTCAACACTGCCGCTTTCAGCCGGTCGTAGTCTTGTGTGTAGGCCGAGTCCATTGCTACAAACGCACCTCTTGCTTTGCCCGTCAGCAAGGGAATCAGCCGGATGGCCCACTGCTGTCGTGGCCATCTGTACACCACCGCCAGCCTCTCAAATGTTGTGAGAAAATGTTCAATGTCATCCGAGTCTTCTAACCTCACCAGCCTCGGGTCCCCCATTGGCACTGGTACCGATGATGGTCCTGCTGCTGCAGATCCCGTCTCTGGTCCCGCTGCTGGCGACCTCATCGCTGGCTCCGTTGCCACTGGTGGCGCCCTCGGCCTGGCTGCCTCCATGTCCAACTGGAGCTGGGTTATTTGATGGTTGATCACGTCGAGTTTCCGCTCCTGTCGCTCCCTCTCCCTGTCTTGCTTCCTATCCTTCTCCATTTGCGACTGAATATATGTGTCGAACATTTTTGCCAGGTTGGAGAATGTTGCCTCCTGGGACGAGGTGGTGCTCACCGTGGGTTGGACTTGTTCCTCCATTTCTCCCCCTGCGGCACCGTCTTCCTCCTCGGAGAGTGCTACTTGCTGCTGGTTGCTTCTTAATTGTGGCTTTGGAGGCATCCTGACTGTTGTTTCCTTTCTTCTGACACCACATGTAAAGTTGACCGGAGGTCGAGACTCCAAAAACAGTCAGAAATGCTCTCTTTTGTGGTCTTTATTTCTTCCACTTCTCCTCCACCAAGTCAGTGCAGCTTTTTACAGTGCATGTATCGAATAACAAAAATAATGCTGGCCAAAAAATACGAAGATAACGAACTCAGGAAATTAATGCAAAACTTAACAAAAAGGTAACAGAACAAAACAAAGCGCACTTAGGCTACACCCCTATGAGGGGGCCCTGGCAGCTCTGACTGGGCTCTCTGCCTGCCCAAACATAACTGAAGCTCTGACTCTGCTGTCTCCTTTTTATAGGAGAGGATCCTACCACAACAGAGGCAGCAATTAACCTTCAAAAATAGCTTATCTACAAGCTGACAAATATAACATGAATAACCCAACACATAAATAGATATGGTACTTTCAGACTGAACCCCATTTTGTGTTTGAATTCATTTCCATAGATAATATAATACTTTGCCCATAAACATTGTGAAACACCCCTCCTCCTCTACAGTACATGGCACCTTCCACTGGGACCTCCCCTACTTAAGCTACATGGTTTGGTCCATGCTCTGTTTAGCAGTTCAACCCACAGTGCCAGTACTGCAGAGGAGTTACAGGTGACAAACAATGAGCAACTCCTTTTACCACAGGTTACACAATAAACTGAATGTTTTATCCCTGTAAAGTCTGTGTGAATTACTTGTGAATTTGTGAATGCATTCAACAGTATTGACATTATAGTATTGACATTTGGTTAGGACATATCTGCCACACTCCCCACAGTCACTGCTTCCAAACCGGCCGGTGGTCTTGATTATGAATCGGACGCAGCTGTGTGGTGTGTGTGTGCGTGAACTGCCCTTAACCCCTGTGTCTTTATGTATAGGGCACGGGTTGCCCCGTGACAATCATCATTGCTGTATCATGCTTTTAGAATATGTAGTGTGAATATAAAACCAAAAACATGTATCCTTTATGGGTAATTCAAGGTGTCTAGTGTAGTTGCTTTGGATGTTTATGTACTTTCATAATGTTATTCATAATTGTATTAACAATTGATCAATGAAGTGTTGATTAAATATGATATGTTGTACATCCTCATACTAGTGTTGACAGGAGTCTGCTGCTGAAGTTCCTCCAATGCTGCACTACCTGTCAGACACAGCAGGGGGCAGCAGGTCTGCTCAGAGCTCTACAGTACAGACTGGATCTGTCCTGCTTCCTCCTCTGTGGACCTGTCAGAGCAACAGCAGGTGGTGTATCTGTCTCTGACTGTCACACACTGCAGGGACATCTCTACTGTCCTGACCCACAGCAGCAGCCAGGACACACAGCTCATCCTATCAGACTGTGAGGTAGAGGACAGTGGACTGGACCTGTTGTTCCCTGTCCTCAACAGAGTCCATCTGAGGTGAGAAGGACAACACTTTGCTGCCTGCTGTTGCTTCTTGTCACATCACAGATGTACGAATGTAAAGAAGTGGGTGATTTTTTTTCATGCATGCGCCATCATTTTGTAGTCATTTTGTGTAATATATTTTTCTGCCTTTATTGGATAGTATGGTGAAAATGACAGGAAACGGGGAGTGACACGTAGCAAAGGCTATCAGTGAGTAGCGGGTTTAATTCCCGAGCCTGTCAGGCAGCATTAGAGCTTTTATGTGGTATTCTCCTTAACCACTAGGCCATCGGCACCCTCATGTTGTATTTTTTTTGTGAGAAGAGAGAGTGAGAGCTGAAAGGAAGAGATGGTAACAGGTTAAATAAAAAAGAATAAAGATACATATACATGAACAGATTGTAGTTGAGGTGGTAATTACGGGTCCAGAGCTCAGCTCTGGACCTGTTTTAAGATTGGCAGTATTCTGTTTCTGCCACTTTTCGCAGTTCTGGCTGAACCGTGCTGTCGCTTTTTAAGAAACTCGGCCATATGGTAGATGGTCATGAAAAACTATCAAGAAATAATTCTCACAATCTTTCAACAGAGACACCGAGACAGAGAGAGACACAGAGAGACAGACACCGAGACAGACAGACACAGAGACACAGAGACAGAGAGACACAGAGAGACAGACAGAGAGACACCGAGACAGAGAGACAGACACCTCGGATTATCTTTACACAGATCTTGGAACCTACTACCACTACTTTTGGGAATGTAAGTGGATATCTAGGTTTTGGGGCTCCGTGGCACAAGAGTTAAGTGGCATCTTTGGGGTTAGGATAAAGAAGGATCCGGGAGCCTTCATTCTGGGACTCCCTTCCAAAGAGATTAATCTGACACCCCCACAATTTAAGTTACTTGACAAATTCTTATTATTAGCTCGTAAATGCATTTTAATCAATTGGATCAAGGATAAGCCCCCTACCATACAACTTTGGTATAAAGAGATATTTGGTGTACTCCCCCACGAAAGACTGTGTGCAGTACACAGAGGCAATGAAGCCTCGTTTCTGAAATTGTGGGCCCCACTAATAGACTACTTCCCCGCCGAAATCTCTCGGATCCTTCTAAAAGGTCAATGTACTGTGGGCCGGAATCCTCCCCTTAGATAGGACAATGACGATTATGCCGATGCTTAAATGTGACTATGAGCTATATGGAGTGTTGTGACCTGTCCTAAGTGCCTGGCTATGCTATGCTTTTTTTTGTTTTTCGCTGTAAACTGATGATGTTGATGAACAATGGAATTGGAGGACCCCCCCCCCCCTTGTTTGTTTGACCATGTTTGTCATGTTTGTTAAAAGTATGTCCATGTCAGTTGCTGTATGTGGAAAATGTTAAAAACCCCCAAAAAAAAAAAAAAAAAAAGAGAGACAGACAGAGACACAGAGACACAGAGACAGAGAGACACAGAGACACAGAGAGACACAGAGACACAGAGTCACAGAGACACAGAGACACAGAGACAGAGAGACACAGAGACACAGAGACAGAGAGACAGAGAGACGTCAAAAGGTGGCGCTATAGCAAAATGCCAACTTTGAACAGGTACAACTCATGCCCTGTTTGACCTACAGCCATGAAACTTCAATACACATATGCGTCTACTCATGATGAACAACTTTCACCCTCTGACTTTTGACCTCTGACCTTTAGATCTCCCACCATTTTTAATTATATGAAAAACAGGGATTTTTGAGTAATCTGCACGAAACGTTTTACACATGAACTTTGGACCTATGCCGACAAACAAGCAGCAAAGATTTTATAAGTGAAAAAATAAAGCTTTAATGAGCCAATGAATATTGCAGTTTTATGACAATTATTCATCTGCCCCTAACACATACATGCAGACTCACATTTCTTTGAAACTTTGCGGTAATGTTGAGGGTCATTCCAAATATCACTGAAACCAATCTTACTCCAATTGGTCAAAGGGGGGCGCTATAGCGATTTTTTGAAAATGCAAACTTTAAACAGGCAAAAGTCATGCCTCGTTTGGCCGACAGCCATTAAACCTGCTTACACATGTGCCTTGACTCATGAGGAACACATGTATCACGTTGACCAGTAAGCTCCGCCCTTAGATTGTCCGCAATTTTGAGCAGTTTGAAAAACACTTAAACCCAGGATTTTTCAGCTATTTGCGTGAAACTGTATCATCTGTGTGATCTCCCTTTTCCCAGGTTCTTGTCTGTTGGTCCAATGGCTTCTCCCTTAGGCGAGTGCCTCACGACTGCAAGGTTCCCGGTTCAAGCCTCACTTGATGCAGATTCATTTAAGTTGAATTGCAAAAAACATGAATGTATCAATGAATACATGTGCAAAGGGTAAAGATAACATGAAATGCTTATTTGAGAGGGAATGTTTTTGCAATGTATGACATACTTCATTCTGAAAATAGCCGATCTACAATCTCACAACTTTTCAGATAGCAACGTTGTAGACAACGTGTCTGAGCTTGTAGATCAGCTACTTTCACCAGTTTCAGCCAGGGGCTTGGTTCATGACAGAAGGCAAAAATGTATGATCTTCAACAGACAACTTCAGCCTGGACGAAGCTGTAGCACTACAGGTCGTGTCTCAGCCTGTGAGTCCGAAGGTCGAGCGTTCGATTCCTGTCAATAGCAATAGGTTGAGGTGTCCATGTGTGAGGTTCTTAACCTGGGATTGCCCCCCTGCGTCCTATGTATGTCCACCTCAGCTGGGTCGAGCTTAAAAGTAATTTCACCTGTTGGAATCATTTGCTTTGTCTCAATTTCAATCTATTCCGTTTCCATGTCTTATTGTGCTATTATTGCACTTTGCTTTTTGTCTGTCTGTCTGTCTCTCTGTCTGTCTCTCACTCTGTGTCTGTCTGTCTCTCTGTCTCTCTGTCTGTCTGTCTCTCTGTCTCGGTGTCTGTCTCGCTGTGTCTGTCTCTGTCTCTCACTCTGTGTCTGTCTGTCTCTCTGTCTGTCTCTCTGTCTGTCTGTCTCTCTGTCTCGGTGTCTGTCTCTCTGTGTCTGTCTCTGTCTCTCACTCTGTGTCTGTCTCTGTCTCTCACTCTGTGTCTGTCTGTCTCTCTGTCTGTCTCTCTGTCTATCTGTCTCTCTGTCTGTCTGTCTCTCTGTCTCGGTGTCTGTCTCTCTGTGTCTGTCTCTGTCTCTCTGTCTCGGTGTCTGTCTCTCTGTGTCTGTCTCTGTCTCTCACTCTGTGTCTGTCTGTCTCTCTGTCTGTCTCTCTGTCTCTGTGTCTCTCTGTCTGTCTCTCTGTGTCTCTCTGTCTCTATGTCTCTGTGTCTGTCTGTCTCGGTGTCTGTCTCTCTGTGTCTCTCTCTGTCTCGGTGTCTGTCTCTCTGTGTCTGTCTCTGTCTCTCACTCTGTGTCTGTCTGTCTCTCTGTCTGTCTCTCTGTCTCTGTGTCTCTCTGTCTGTCTCTCTGTGTCTCTCTGTCTCTGTGTCTCTGTGTCTGTCTGTCTCTCTGTCTGTCTCTCTGTCTCTGTCTCTCTGTCTCTGTCTCTCTGTGTCTCTCTGTCTCTGTCTCTCTGTGTCTCTCTGTCTCTCTGTCTCTGTGTCTCGGTGTCTCTCTGTCTCTCTGTCTCTGTGTCTCTGTGTCTCTGTGTCTCTCTGTCTCTGTGTCTCTGTGTCTCTGTGTCTCTGTGTCTCTGTGTCTCTGTCTGTCTGTCTCTCTGTCTCTGTGTCTGTCTCTCTGTGTCTGTCTCTCACTCTGTGTCTGTCTGTCTGTCTCTCTGTCTGTCTGTCTCTCTGTCTCGGTGTCTGTCTCTCTGTGTCTGTCTCTGTCTCTCTGTCTCTGTGTCTGTCTCTCTGTGTCTGTGTCTCTGTGTCTCTGTGTCTCTCTGTGTCTGTGTCTCTGTGTGTCTCTGTCTGTCTTTCAATTCAATTCAATTCAATAGGCTTTATTGGCATGAAATGTGACAAGTGTTGCCAAAGCACAATTACAATTATGATATAAACAACATAACAATATACAATCAATGAAACAATATACAATCAATGAAATTACATAAATAAAGGAGATGGAGATGTAAGTAAAAAAAAAAAAAAAACATGGTATATATCTGTGTCCTACTGGTTTTCCCTTTTCTTGTGACAGGAATCGACATATTTTGCAGCTAAAACTGCACATTCTTTCTGTTCTCCCAGAAGGATTGGTAATTTCTCCCTTTCTGTCATACTTCTGAATTCTGGGCAGTTTATTTCAAATTTTGGAAAGAACTCCTCCCTGATATTTGTGTAGTTTTTACATTGTGTTAGGAAGTGTAATTCTGTCTCTACATCTCCCTCATCACAATGACAGCACAGCCTCTCCTCTCTGGGCAGCCAGGTCTGTCTGTGTCTGCCCTTCTCTATTGCCAAACTATGATCACTCAGTCTGTACATTGTCAATGTCTTTCTCAGGTTTTTATCAGTTACTGTGCTTAGGTAGTCTGCCACAGTATACTGTCTGTTTAAGGCCAAATATGTTTCTAGTTTGTGTTGTGATTGTGTAAGTTCATTCCAATAAGTGATGTATTTTTCTTTTTCTTTAGTTATAATTTGGTTAGGTCTAATTTTCTGAGTGATAGTGTAGCTGCACTGAGGCTGGCTGTGGTTTGTGATATCAGAAGGTGAAAGGTCAGCTAGTTTCAGGACCAGTTGACTGAAGGGGCTCTTTTCTATGTTCAGCTCTTGGCAGGCAAGGGCTTTATAATGGTAACAGGCGGGGTCACTCTTTTTAATATGGCTCCAGAATTGAATAGATCTTTTTTGTATATTAAGAAGTAAAGGATATTGGCCTAATTCAGCCCTGGATGCAGAGTTCAGGCTTTTTCTTTGTACCCGGATAATAGTTTTGCAGAACTCTGCGTGCAGGATCTCAATTGGATTTTTGTCCCACTTTGCCCAATCATTTTCTAATAAAGGGCCCCATACCTCACTGCCATACAGTGCTATGGATTCTATAACCGATTTAAATATTTTGAGCCATGTCCTGATCGGAATTTGTATTTGGACTGAACGCTTGATGGCATAGAAAGCCCTTTTTGCCTTCTCTTTGAGTTCCTTCACAGCTGAACTAAAGTTTCCAGTGGAACTGATTTGTAAACCCAAATAAGTATAGGCATTTGTTTGTTCTATTTGGGTCCCACCTATTTTGAATGTTGGGTCATTTCTCTGTAACCGTGATCGTTTTTGGAAGGTCATAATTTTGGTCTTCTTCATATTCACTGTCAGGGCCCAGGTCTGACAGTACTGATGAAGAATGTCCAAGCTTTGCTGAAGACCTTCTCTTGTAGGAGATAGTATGACCAGATCATCTGCATAGAATAGACACTTAATTTCTGTGTCTGCAAGAGTGAGACCAGGGGCTGCTGATTGTTCTAATAATAATGCCAGTTCATTAATATAGATATTGAAGAGGGTGGGGCTGAGGTTACAGCCTTGCTTCACCCCTCTGCCTTGTAGGAAGAAGTCTGTATGTTTATCTCCAATTTTGACAGCCAATTTGTTATTTTCATATATGGATTTAATTACCTCAAAGGATTTTCCCCCTATACCACTTTCTATTAATTTAAAAAGTAAACCCTCATGCCAGACTGAGTCGAAAGCTTTTTGGAAATCGACAAAGCATGCATGAATCGTTCCTTTGTTTTGATTTATGTATTTATCAATGAGTGTATGTAGGGTGAAGATGTGGTCAGCTGTTCTATAATTTGGGAGGAATCCAATCTGACTTTTGCTTAGGACATTGTGCTCGGTGAGGAAATCTATAATTCTATAATTTAAAATGCTGCCAAATAATTTCCCCAGGTTGCTACTTACACAGATGCCTCTATAGTTGTTGGGATCAAATTTGTCTCCATTCTTGAAAATGGGTGTGATCAAACCTTCACTCCAGCTTTCAGGGAAATGACCCACACTTAGTACTAAGTTGAATATTTTTAGGATGGCCAATTTGCATTTTCTGTTGGTATGTTTTAACATCTCATTTAGGATGCCATCGGGCCCACATGCTTTTTTATTCTGCAGAGCATTCAGTTTGTCCTCCAAGTCTAATTCAGTGATTGGGTAATCCAGTGGGGTCTGATAGTCCTTAATAGCTCTTTCGAGATTTTAAAATTTTTCTGAAATCTGCTCTTGGGCTTGATTCTTTATAGGTTTTCTGTAAAGATCTTCAAAATGATTTTTCCATGTATCTCCATTTTGAATGGATTGTTCATTTTTATGTTTTTTGGTAAATAAGTTCCAGTTTTCCCAGAATTTATTTGACCCCAGAGACTCTTCAATTAATTGTAATTGGTTTTGTATGTATTGTTCTTTTTTTGTTCTCAGTGTGTTTTTATATTGTTTTAGAGTCTCACAGTAACTAAGGCGGAGTTCCTGACTGTCTGGATTCCTATGTTTTTGGTTGGAGATATTTCTTAGTGTCTTCCTAATTGATTTGCAGTCTGAATCAAACCACCGTTCCCTGTTTGTTTTCTTTGGTTGTTTTGCATTGCATTTCAAGTTTGATGATGAGGCCAAATTATCAAATATGTGGTTAATGTGTACCAGACACAACTCTACACCGTCAGTATTCTGAGGGTAAATCTGGGCCAGGAAGGAGTCTAGAAGAGACTGTGTTGACTCACTGACCATAGCATTCTGGTACTGCTCCAGACTGTTTTGAGCCCATCTGTATTTCCTCTTTATGTTGTACAGCTTACAGGGCTGAGAACATATATTACCTGTGTCTGCTCTTTTTAGATACAAAGTGATCTGAGAGTGATCTGATAGAGGTGTTTGTTCTTTTACTGTGAAGGCTCTCAAAGAGTTTAGGTCCAAATCTGTTATAGCATAGTCAACGGTGCTGCTGCCAAGTCTTGAACAATATGTATACCGTCCAAAGGAATCCCCTCGCAGCCTTCCGTTGGTAATGTACAGACCCAACGCTCTACAAAGCTGCAACATTTGTTTTCCACTTTTGTTTGTGGTTTTATCATAATTATTCCTGTTGGTAAGGATAGGAAAATTAAGGTTATCTCCAGTGATGTAACTGTCACCTTCAGTACTAGTGAAGTCTACCTCCTCACCAGTCCTAGAGTTTAAATCTCCCATAATCAGCACAGATCCCTGGGCCTGGAAATGACTGATCTCTTCTTCTATGGTGGAGAATATCTCCTCATTGAAATATGGTGAATCTATTGGGGGAATATAAATTGCACATAAAAAAATACATTTCTCGCTGGAAATTATACCTTTTTGTATTTTTAACCAAATGTGATTTTTCCCTTTCTTCCTTATTTCTATAGAGTCTGCTAGTTGTGACTTATACCATATCAACAACCCCCCTGAGTCTCTGCCCTGGGTGACTCCAGTTAGTTTAGTTGATGGGACTATAACCTCTCTATAGTTAGGGGGGCACCCAGTAGGGACATCTCCTTTGCACCAAGTCTCCTGCAAAATAATAATATCAACACCAGTAACCTTGTCTAAGAAGTCAAGATTTCTGCTTTTTAAACCAAATAAATAAGAATTTAAACCCTGGATATTCCAAACTGATATGCTAAATGATGCCATTGACACTGTAACAGATTGTCATTTTAAAAGGAGAAGAAATAAGTAGCTGTTTTGAACATAACATTTACAATGTGATGACATTTTACTTGGCATGTACATACCGTTTTTTGTTTATTTTGTGTACCTTTTATTAAAGAAGTACTACCTGCTTAATTACCACTCACCCTGGGTGTGGCCCATTAGATGAGAGCATAAAGTGCTCAGCATGTCCTGAATGGTTCTCAGTTCACTGTGGGCGGGGCCTGCTGCTCCTCGGACCACCTCTGCATAGGACAGTCTGTCTGGTTGCTGCTGCTGTGGAGGTGGTGGTCGAAAAAGTCTTGGAGGTGGTGAGGTCCTGGATGTAGGTGCAGACAGGTTCTCATCCATATGGCTGATGTTCTCCTGTCTGTGCTGTGGTGGTGGTTGTAGGTGCTGCTGCTTGGGCCTGGGTTGGAAGGCTCTCGTCGGCATGCTGTTGGCTGGTCCTGGGATGTGCCTCTCCGTTTGAGTGTTGGAGGCTCCCGTGTTGCTCCTCCTGTTGAGTGTTGCTCGTCGATTTAGTGTGACATCTTTCAGTGTCTTGGTAAACAGTGGAACTGCTTCTTTGAAGAGGTGAACATGATCATAAAGATCGTGTACACTTATAGAGGGGTAGTGGGCAACGTGAACATTTGGCATTTTTTCACAGTCTCTGGAGATGCTGACGTTCACTTGTTGTATTGTCTTTGGGTGGAAATCCTTCCTTGGTAACAGGGTGGACATCACTATCTTAGAGTTAGGGAAGGTGTGACCTGCCTTCTCAGCGATAGCTCTAAGAGACACGGCCACTCTCTCCTGTTGTGTCCTCAGGTCATTTGTACCTGTGTGGATTAGGATATGGCTTGGGGATCCAAGGCGGGTGTCAGAGAGAATACCCATGGCTGCCTCTGTGTTCGGACACCAGAGTTTTTTCACATTGTGCCTGGGGAAAAGCCTTTTCTCATCGATGAATTTTCCATTCGAGTCGATCAGTAGCACAATATCTGCTTTTGCAGTGGGACTATCTGGTCTGATGGGACCATCTGTGTGAGTGTGGCTACTGGACTCTCCTTGCTCTGTTAGGGAGAGGGCATCATCCTGCTGTCTGTTCTGGGTTGGGCTCATTACTGTGTGTAGACTGGTCAGAGCCCAGACTCAGTGAGGGAAGTCATCTGTTCCTTCAAACCATCCAGTGCTCTGTCTCTCTCCTTGAGTTCCTCTGCCAGAGCAACAAGTTGAACTTTGTGGCTTTCTCTCTCCAGCTGTAGTTCTCCATGATGGTCTTTTAGAACAACTATCTCTCTCCTGTGGTTGTCACTCTCATGGTTTAACTCATTCACCTGTTCTGACAGTGTAACAAGCTCTCTCCTCTGGCTCTCTTTCTCTTCTTGTAGCGCTCTCACTTGTTCTGTCAGAGTGAACAGGTCTTTTTTGTGCTGTTCTCGGTCTTTGGATAATAGTTTTTCACAGGTTGCATGTATGCTTTCTTGCTCTTTTCTCATTTGTTCAATTTCCTCTTGTTGTAAGAGTCCAACTGCTTTTTTGTCTGTATGATTCAGGACCATTTCTCTGAGCTGCACCAGTTCTATTTCTAACTTGGTGAAGTGTTCCTTAAGTTCTGTGATGGAGGTTTGATGTGGAGGGCTCAGGGTCTGCTCTGTGTCATCCTGGTGCTCCTCCTCATTTGGGGTGCTGGAGTTATTTGGGGTGTCTGTGTCACTGGCACATGGCTGGAGTTCCCTAGGAGAGGTGTTGTCTCTCTCAACCATAGATTTAAGTGCCTGAAAAGTTTTCTGGATAGGCTTGAAGTACCCCTGCACCATGACTTTACCACTTTTATAAACATTGACAGTTGTCATTATGCTGTCAGAGTCCTCTGGGTCCTTGATCTTTAACTGCCAGGACTCCTTGTTGCCCTTTTTTATCACTGAAGGGTGATGGTTGACAATGGCTCTGTGCCAGGTTTCAGGTCTGTCAGTGTAGAAAATGAGGTTACTAATTTCTCCATTTTTAAAAAGATCAGCAAAGAGGGTTTCTGGTTGTCCCTTAAGAAGCTCCAGTTTGAAAGTGCTTCTCTCTGTGTCATTCTTTATTGCTGGTGGGTAGTGTATGCTAATTATATCACTCATGTTCTGTTCTGTTCTGCTCTGCTCTGGGCAGTGACAGAGAGTTTGAATACAAGTTAAATAAAAAGCATATGAAACAAAGTGCCTGCTTTCCAACTGCTACTGTTAGCATCCACTGTTAGCTTTTAAATGTCTCTCTTAGCTTAAACTGGTTTCAGCTGTAACTATTATCTTCCAAAGTCCACAGTTAGCTGTATATGGTTTCAACTGCCACTGTTAGCATCTCTGGTTAGCTTCCAATTGTCACACTTAGCTTCTTATGAATCCACTGTTAGCTGTCAGCATCCACTGTTACCTGCCAAAGTCCACAGTTAGCTGTTAGCATCCACTGTTAGCTTCCAAAGTCCACAGGTTGTTGTTAGCATCCACTGTTAGCTTCCAAGGTCCAAAAAGAGCTGTTTCTGTTTCAACTGCAGCTGCTAGCATCCACCTTTTTCTCTAATTTAACACTTTACTGTTGCTGTTGAACTTGTCTTTACATTGTTCTAAGTTTTACTTAATTCTTCTCAATCTAAAATGACAAAAGTACATATAAATCTAGGAGCTCATGTAAAACATGTTTCCTCCTCTCTCTATCTCTCTCTGTCTCTCGGTGTCTTTCTCTCACTCTGTGTCTGTCTCTGTCTCTCTGTCTGTCTCTCTGTCTCTGTGTCTGTCTGTCTCTCTGTCTGTCTCTCTGTCTCTGTGTCTCTCTGTCTGTCTCTCTGTGTCTCTCTGTCTCTGTGTCTCTGTGTCTGTCTGTCTCTCTGTCTGTCTCTCTGTCTGTCTCTCTGTCTGTCTCTCTGTCTCTGTCTCTCTGTGTCTCTCTGTCTCTGTGTCTCTCTGTGTCTGTCTCTGTCTCTCACTCTGTGTCTCTCTGTCTCTGTCTCTCTGTCTCTCTGTTGTCTGTCTCTCTGTCTGTCTCTCTATCTCTGTGTCTCTCCGTCTGTCTCTCTGTGTCTCTCTGTCTCTGTGTCTCTGTGTCTCTGTGTCTGTCTGTCTCTCTGTCTCTCTGTCTGTGTCTCTGTCTCTGTCTCTCTGTGTCTCTCTGTGTCTCTGTCTCTCTGTCTCTCTGTGTCTCTCTGTCTCTCTGTCTCTGTGTCTCTGTGTCTCTCTGTCTCTGTGTCTCTCTGTCTCTGTGTCTCT